>NC_034191.2:8071745-8079245 GCF_002021735.2 Oncorhynchus kisutch
ACATCATGAAACACACTGAAGGTCTGTATAGCTCCTGGGAGAAAGTTTGAGAAACAGAGATGGAGAAGAGGGAGAGAGAGGGGGGGTTAAATAATACACCTAATGGAAAGATCCACCCAAAACCACAAATTCTTCTAATTTACAGTGTAAAATAACACTAATATGTAATAATAATATATTTTGGTGAACAAATGTTTCATACTGATGTTATAATAAGGTTGGTAGCAACATGGACAATCATTGTGGAAATCTGTTGCAGCTCAAATTGACTACAAACCCACAATGCAATGCTCTTTCTATGGGATGGCTGGCTAGCTAAGTAGCTAGCTAACTAGAAAACGTAGTCTATTTGGCGCTAGCTCATAAACCCGAACATTAGCACAAATTTATTTCGTCAACAAGATGTGAGATAATTAACTTGCTATATATAATATCGTATAGCTTTGGTATCGTGACATTACGTTCTTTCCAGGAAAACAGGCAAGTTTCTCGACAAATGCACTGACTTTTAGAAGGGGTTGCGTGACAATTAACTTAGCAACCACGTGACGTAGCATGACAACGTGAACGCGATTGGTCGACAGTCTGGTGGGTGGGGCGTTACACTCATCTTCATTCATTGAATTCCTATCTCCTTTCTATAATATCTCTGACAACGGCACCATGCAATGCACCCTGGACTAAAGAGGCAGACTAATAGGAAACTTGCTAGACCCTCTGTGAAATTCAACATTTCTCCAGGTAGGATTATGGCAACAATATGATCAATGGCTCATTAGAGAGACGACATCCTCCCGAGTTATGACATCAACCAGTATTGAAATCTGACATGTATGATAGACGTATTAGCGATATTAAAATAATTTTCCTATTATCTTCCAGTGTAGTGAGAGAGACTTTATCACGGTGCTAAGTCATACCGGACAGATTTCTGCCTGCTTGACCGCCAACAACTCAGATACACATGAAAACATGACCCAGGGAATAGATAGCGCATCACTTAGAGATACACGAATGCAATATAAAAAAATTAAAAAATGGGTGAACATCTCCTTTATGGGCTTCAGACACCCTCACACATTCTGTGGTGACAGCAGAGGATGGATGCAGAATAACTAATGCAGACATTGCAAAGAGAGAGACTGGGAGGGAGGGGAGGGAGGAGGGAAGAGATGGGGAGGGAGGGAAGGAAGGTAGGAGAGAAGAGATGGGGAGGGAGGGAGGGGAGGGAGGAGAAAAGAGATGGGGAGGGAGGGAAGGAAGGTAGGAGAGAAGAGAGGGGGAGGGAGTGAAGGGAGGAGAGAAGAGAGGGGCAGGGAGGAGAGAAGAGATGGGGAGGGAGGGAAGGAAGGTAGGAGAGAAGAGAGGGGGAGGGAGGGAGGGAAGGGAGGAGAGAAGAGACGGGGAGGGAGGGAAGGAAGGGAGGAGAGAAGAGGAAGGGAGGGAGGGAAGGAAGGGAGGAGATAAGAGACGGGGAGGGAGGGAAGGAAGGAGAGAAGAGGCAGGGAAGGAGGGAAGGTAGGAGAGAAGAGGCATTTAACTGGGGTGGGCAGGGAAAGAGGGAGGAGAAATGAGAGGCAGTGAGGGAAGTAAGTGTAATGAGAGATACAGTGTCATTAAATCAATGGTCCATTGTCTCTTTAAGACAAACCTCGGATATAAAAATGGAACACTTCCATTTCAGGTGTCAGTTTAAGTGGTCCGGGAGAGATAAGATCTCTTGTCAAAGAGAGAGCTGTCATGATAGTTTACAAAAAGACACACACACACACACACACACACACACACACACACACACACACACACACACACACACACACACACACACACACACACACTTTCCTTTGTGGAAGCCACTAGGTTCCTATACCACTGGGTTCCTATACCACTGTGTTCCTATAACACTGGATTCCTATACCACTGGGTTCCTATAAGACTGGGTTCCTATATCACTGTGTTCCTATAACACTGGGTTCCTATAACACTGGGTTCCTATACCACTGGGTTCCTATACCACTGGGTTCCTATATCAAATCAAATCAAATTTATTTATATAGCCCTTCGTACATCAGCTGATATCTCAAAGTGCTGTACAGAAACCCAGCCTAAAACCCCAAACAGCAAGCAATGCAGGTGGAGAAGCACGGTGGCTAGGAAAAACTCCCTAGAAAGGCCAATACCTAGGAAGAAACCTAGAGAGGAACCAGGCTATGTGGGGTGGCCAGTCCTCTTCTGGCTGTGCCGGGTGGAGATTATAACAGAACATGGTCAAGATGTTCAATGTTCATAAATGACCAGCATGGTCGAATAATAATAAGGCAGAACAGTTGAAACTAGAGCAGCAGCACAGTCAGGTGGAAGTTGAAACTGGAGCAGCAGCATGGCCAGGTAGACTGGGGACAGCAAGGAGTCATCATGTCAGGTAGTCCTGGGGCATGGTCCTAGGGCTCAGGTCAGTTGAAACTGGAACAGCAGCATGGCCAGGTGGACTGGGGACAGCAAGGAGTCATCATGTCAGGTAGTCCTGGGGCATGGTCCTAGGGCTCAGGTCCTCCGAGAGAGAGAAAGAAAGAGAGAAGGAGAGAATTAGAGAACGCACACTTAGATTCACACAGGACACCGAATAGGACAGGAGAAGTACTCCAGATATAACAAACTGACCCCAGCCCCCCGACACATAAACTACTGCAGCATAAATACTGAAGGCTGAAACAGGAGGGGTCAGGAGACACTGTGGCCCCATCCGAGGACACCCCCGGACAGGGCCAAACAGGAAGGATATAACCCCACCCACTTTGCCAAAGCACAGCCCCCACACCACTAGAGGGATATCTTCAACCACCAACCTACCATCCTGAGACAAGGCTGAGTATAGCCCACAAAGATCTCCGCCACGGCACAACCCAACCCAGTAGGAGTCATTTGAATGTTCTCCTGTGATCACAGTGCAGTAGGAGTCATTTGAATGTTCTCCTGTGATCACAGTGCAGTAGGAGTCATTTGAATGTTCTCCTGTGATCACAGTGCAGTAGGAGTCATTTGAATGTTCTCCTGTGATCACAGCGCAGTAGGAGTCATTTGAATGTTCTCCTGTGATCACAGCGCAGTAGGAGTCATTTGAATGTTCTCCTGTGATCACAGCGCAGTAGGAGTCATTTGAATGTTCTCCTGTGATCACAGCGCAGTAGGAGTCATTTGAATGTTCTCCTGTGATCACAGCGCAGTAGGAGTCATATGAATGTTCTCCTGTGATCACAGGACAGTAGGAGTCATATGAATGTTGAGGTAATGGAGTGAAACCTCACTATGTTAATATGTGTTCAGATACACACAATACCCCATAAGGACAAAGCAAAAAAAAACATATATTTTTTAAAGGTAATAAGTTCCTTCTGTTTTCGCTTTGTCATTATGGGGTATTGTGATGTCATTATGGGGTATTGTGATGTCATTATGGGGTATTGTGATGTCATTATGGGGTATTGTGATGTCATTATGGGGTATTGTGATGTCATTATGGGGTATTGTGTGTAGACTGATAAGGAAAATATTTATTTAATCCATTTTAGAATAAGGCTGTAAGGTAACAAAATGTGGAAAAAGTGAAGGGGTCTGAATACTTTACATACAGCACATACACACAAAGCTACAAGGACACTGTAGTTCACCACACTCAGTGGAGATGACTCTCCCATGAAATATTAACCTCTAGAGATGACTCTCCCATGAAATATTAACCTCTAGAGTTGACTCTCCCATTAAATATTAACCTCTAGAGTTGACTCTCCCATTAAATATTAACCTCTAGAGATTACTCTCCCATTAAATATTAACCTCTAGAGATGACTCTCCCATTAAATATTAACCTCTAGAGATTACTCTCCCATTAAATATTAACCTCTAGAGATGACTCTCCCATTACATATTAACCTCTAGAGATGACTCTCCCATGAAATATTAACCTCTAGAGTTGACTCTCCCATTAAATATTAACCTCTAGAGATGACTCTCCCATTAAATATTAACCTCTAGAGATGACTCTCCCATTAAATATTAACCTCTAGAGATGACTCTCCCATTAAATATTAACCTCTAGAGTTGACTCTCCCATTACATATTAACCTCTAGAGATGACTCTCCCATGAAATATTAACCTCTAGAGTTGACTCTCCCATTACATATTAACCTCTAGAAATGACTCTCCCATGAAATATTAACCTCTAGAGATGACTCTCCCATTAAATATTAACCTCTAGAGTTCACTCTCCCATTAAATATTAACCTCTAGAGATGACTCTCCCATTAAATATTGACCTCTAGAGTTGACTCTCCCATTAAATATTAACCTCCATAGATGACTCTCCCATTAAATATTAACCTCTAGAGATGACTCTCCCATTAAATATTAACCTCTAGAGTTGACTCTCCCATTACATATTAACCTCTAGAGATGACTCTCCCATGAAATATTAACCTCTAGAGTTGACTCTCCCATTACATATTAACCTCTAGAAATGACTCTCCCATGAAATATTAACCTCTAGAGATGACTCTCCCATGAAATATTAACCTATAGAGTTGACTCTCCCATTAAATATGAACCTCTAGAGTTGACTCTCCCATTAAATATTAACCTCTAGAGTTCACTCTCCCATTAAATATTAACCTCTAGAGATGACTCTCCCATTAAATATTGACCTCTAGAGTTGACTCTCCCATTAAATATTAACCTCCATAGATGACTCTCCCATTAAATATTAACCTCTAGAGTTGACTCTCCCTGCTAGAGAGAGAGAGAGAGAGAGAGAGAGAGAGAGATGATAGAGAGATACGATAGAGAGAGATATGACAGAGATGATAGAGCAAAATAGAGATAGATGATAGAGATGAAATAGAGATGATAGAGAGATGATAAACAGAGAGAGATGATAGAGAGAGATGATGGATAGAGAGATATAGTTGATAGAGAGAATGTGATAGAGTTTAATTGAATTGAGAGATTATATATATTTAGAGAGAGAGAGAGACTATTAAAGACTACCAGAACCCTCTGGATTCTCCAATTACCTTGAATGAGCTACAGGACAAAATAAAAACCCTCCAACCCAAAAAGGCATGTGGTGTTCATGGTATCCTCAATGAAATGATCAAATACACAGACAACAAATTCCAATTGGCTATACTAAAACTCTTTAACATCATCCTTAGCTCTGGCATCTTCCCCAATATTTGGAACCAAGGACTGATCAGCCCAATCCACAAAAGTGGAGACAAATTTGACCCCAATAATTACAGCGGGATCAACAGCAACCTTGGAAAAATCCTCTGTATTATCATTCACAGCAGACTCGTTCATTTCCTCAGTGAAAACAATGTACTGAGCAAATTGGCTTTTTACCAAATTACCGTACCACAGACCACGTATTCACCCTGCACACCCTAATTGACAAACAAACAAACCAAAACAAAGGCAAAGTCTTCTCATGCTTTGTTGATTTCAAAAAAGCCTTCGACTCAATTTGGCATGAGGGTCTGCTATACAAATTGATGGACAGTGGTGTTCGGGGTAAAACCTACGACATTATAAAATCCATGTACACAAACAACAAGTGTGCGGTTTAAATAGGCAAAAAAACATCAACATATACAGTATATCAACAAATTGGCATGGGCACTAGAAAAGTCTGCAGCACTCACGCTACTAGAATCTGAAGTCAAATGTCTACTGTTTGCTGATGATCTGGTGCTTCTGTCACCAACCAAGGAGGGCCTACAGCAGCACCTAGATATTCTGCACAGATTCTGGCAGACCTGGGCCCTGACAGTAAATCTCAGTAAGACCAAAATAATGGTGTTCCAAAGGTCCAGTCACCAGGACCACAAATACAAATTCCATCTAGACACCGTTGCCCTAGAGCACACATAAAACTATACATACCTTGGCCTAAATATCAGAGCCACAGGTAACTTCAGCAAAGCTGTGAACAATCTGAGAGACAAGGCAAGAAGGGCTGTCTATGCCATCAAAAGGAACATTGCATTCAACATACCAATTAGGATCTTGCAAAAAAATATTTGAATCAGTCATAGAACCCATTGCCCTTTATGGTTGTGAGGTCTGTGGTCTGCTCACCAACCAAGAATTCACAAAATGGGACAAACACCAAATTCAGACTCTGCATGCAGAATTCTGCAAAAATATCCTCAGTGTACAACGCAGAACACCAAATAATGCATGCAGAGCAGTATTAGGCCGATACCCGCTAATTATCAAAATCCAGAAAAGAGCCATTAAATTCTACAACCCCCTAAAAGGAACCGATTCCCAAACCTTCCATAACAAAGCCATCAGGACCAAAGGGCAGCGTGGTACGTATTCATAATGATTTAAATAAAGATGAATACTGGAACAAAAAACAACAAACCGACAAACGAACAGTTCTGCAAGGTGCAACAAAAACACTAAACAGAAAATAACTACCCACAAATCATAGTGGGAAAACAGGCTACCTAAGTATGGTTCTCAATCAGAGACAACGATCGACAGCTGCCTCTGATTGAGAACCATACCAGGCCAAACACAGAAATACAGAACCTAGAACAAAAACCTAGAATGCCCACCACAACTCACGCACTGACCAAACTAAAACAGAGACATAAAAAGGAACTAAGGTCAGGACGTGACAATCACCTACAGAAAGATGAACCTGGAGAATAGTCCCCTAAGCAAGCTGGTCCTGGTGCTCTGTTCACAAACACAAACACACCCCACAGAGCCCCAGGACAGCAGCACAATTAGACCCAACCAAATCATGAGAAAACAACAAGATAATTACTTGAAACATTGGAAATAATTAATAAAACACTGAAACTAGAATGCTATTTGGCCCTAAACAGAGAGTACACAGAGGTAGAATACCTGACCACTGTGACTGACCCAAGGAAATCTTTGACAATGTACAGACTCAGTGAGCAATGCCTTGCTATTGAGAAAGGCCGCCGTAGACAGACCTGGCTCTCAAAAGAAGACAGGCTATGTGCTCACTGCCCACAAAATGAGGTGGAAACTGAGCTGCACTTCCTAACCTCCTGTCCAACGTATGACCATATTAGAGACACATATTTCCCTCAGATTACACAGATCCACAAAGAATACGAAAACAAACGAAAACAAACTCCCATATCTACTGGGTGAAAGACCACAGTGTGACATCACAGCAGCAAGATTTGTGACCTGATGCTTCAAGAAAAGGTCAACATGTGAAGAACAAACAACATTGTAAATACAACTTACTTTAACCATGTAAATACAACTTACTTTAACCATTTGTACATCGTTACAACACTGTATATATACATAATATGACATTTGACATGTCTTTATTGTTCTTTTGGAACTTCTGTGAGTGGAGTGTTTACTGTTTACTGGTTTTATTGTTTATTTCACTATTGTCTATTTTCTACCTCACTTGCTTTGGCATTGTTAACATATGTTATCCA
>NC_034191.2:8081745-8111745 GCF_002021735.2 Oncorhynchus kisutch
GTATGGAGAGGATTAAAAACACATTGTATGCCTGAATAATGACTCAAAACACATACTGATACTCATGCACAAACACAGAATATTTCAGCAATTGAATATACTGGGAACATGTTAAGGCATGCAACGGTAACATGACATACAATATCCTGCTTTTGTTCTGTGCAGTATTATATTTCTCAATTGTCTTCGTTTGAGCCTGAAGGAAATGTGAATGTGATATACTGGTAGGAGTAAGGGTGGGAGCGAAGAGTTAGGTAGATTTGAACATGGTGACAATGTCTGTGTGGTAAATATTCCGGTAGATTGTGGTTGCAATGCCCCAGGAACAAACAAAGATTGAGTGACACATCATTCTTATTGTTTTCCATTTTGTCTTTTACTCTTTTGTGACTACACATTATATAAGGTCCTGGAAACAGGCATTAGTTGTACTGGTAATCATTGCTTCAGCTCAGAATGAAACACACCATCATTCTCTTACTGGCTTGTATGCTGCTCTGCATTGGTAATATATTCTACATCTTTCATTTGGTTAGTTATATGTTGTAATAAGACACTTGTGTTACTTTCAGACTTAGGTTCAAATACCTGTGTAATTAAGTATTTGTTATTTAAATTGTTATATTCTTGTATATTTGAGTATTTTCAAATAATATTGGTGCCGAATAAACTTCATAAATTAGAAGTATTTGAAAGTATATTCAAAAAATTTCCTAAAAATATCCTACTATTTGAAACAATTCTCAAATTTTTGTTTCCAAATATGTGATCTCAAATAACACCAGGACCAAACAGACCTGGGTTCAAGTATATTGAAATATTTACAGTCTTTTAAATATTTGTATATTTGAGTATTTTGTAATACATGCCGATACGTTTCACTTGTATATTCGAAATAATCATATCCAAATATTTTAAATTGAAATGTATGTGAATTGTGAAAGCAATTTAAAATAATTTAAATATGATTTGAACCCAGGTCTGGTGACTGTACATGAATGTTTCTTGTAGCCGTCTCTTGTTCAGCCGCTCTGCAGTGTTTCACCTGTAAAGATCCAGCAGACACCCGCTGCTTAGAACAAACCCTGGAGACCTGCAGTGATGGAGAGGTGTGTTCCACAAACTCCAGCAGCTCTCTGCAATCCTCCGGTAAGATTAAACATATCATTGTATCTACGCCAGAGAAAACCTCTTGAGACTCTGCAGTTTGACTACTTGCGTGAATAATTTACATTGTACATTTGAATGGACATAGTAAGTCGTAATAATTAACTTGTCATATGTTTTAAAATATTCCCTTTGTTTGACTTTTGACATTGTAGTTGTTAATGACAGAGGACGCATCCATTTTAGCATTTGGGACGTTGACATTGATATCCGCTGGGGAAAAGACCGTACAGCAACCAACCCCAATGTTGGTAAGTTAAAACTCCCCCAAAAATATGTGACTGGAATTGTTTTCATTGATTATGTTTTCATTAATTATTATAATAAGTGAGTTAGTACCTTCAGAAACTATTCATTACCCCTTGACTTTTTCCACATTTTGATGTGTTACAGCCTGAATTTAAAATGGATTCAATGTTGAGTTTTTTTCAACAACAGTTATCAGGGAGGTTTTCTAATGCCTCACTAAGAAGAGCATCTATTAGTAGATGGGTAAAACAGCAGACAATGAATATTCCTTTGAGCATGGTGAAGTAATTAATTACACTTTGGATGGTGTATCAATACACCCAGTCACTACAAAGGTACAGGTGTCCTTCCTAACTCAGTTGCCGTAGAGGAAGGAAACTGCTCAGGGATTTCACCATGAGGCCAATAGTGACTTTCAAACAGTTACAGAGTTTGATGGCTGTGATAGGAGAAAACAGAGGATGGATCAACAACATTGAAGTTGCTAATTGACAGAGTAAAAAGAAGGAAGTCTGTACAGAATAAAAAAATTATCCAAAACCTATTTGCAACATGCCACTAAAGAAATACTGTAAAAAAATGTACAAAGCAATTCACTTTTTGTCCTGCATACAAAGTTAAATATTTGGGGCAAATCTAATACAACATATTACTGAATATCACTTTCATATTTTCAAGCATAGTGGTGGCTGCATCATGTTATGGGTATGCTTGTGTCGTAACGTTGTATTGATTAATGTGACGACTGCTGCTCATCGAATGATTAACGGTTTATAATTACGTGATTAAATGAATCAGGCAATTATTAACTCATTAACCAGGGCACCATGGGAAAGTTTGGCTTTATTGAGTTTCTATTTTCCAAATTAACTCAAAGAATATCAGAATATCGATTTCACAACAGTCACCAATTAATTAATTTCCTCTTTAGTCTCATTCTAAATGTCACATAATCCTGGAATCTGCACAAACCCAAGTCCCACTAAATAAGGCCGTACCACACAAATTGAGTTGATTACTTATTTACTAACAAGCTGAAATGATAATATAAGATACACACACACACGGGTCCCTAGCGGGCCAACACAATATGACACGTTTTACACAAAATGGGGATTTCAAGAGAGAGAGAGAAGCATGAGAGAAAAGCACACGTGGGTGCATTTGTCAACTATGCTTATTTTAACCCTAACCTTGCCCCGAACTGCTGCTCGTATGGGTCAGAATATAATGATGTGATTACGTGTTGAAGGTCTCTGATGGACCGGGTTCTGGCTTCTCTGATGACTGCACGTCTTCGGTTACCGGGTGTAACTCTCTGTTTGTCCTCACGATGTCAGTGTCCTTTCTCTTAGTGGTCTGTTTCCTCGCCCCTGGTTCTGAAAGGGGTCTTCTGTGGACAGCCAGCCAGCCGTGTAGCTCAGGGCTCCAACGTGGGAATGAAAGTAGTGTAGACACACGATTCCTTGGAGATAATAACCGGGTGGTCCTGCTTGAATTCACCCTCTTAGACTCATCCATAGCACAGGTTTTTAAAAGGTTCCTTTGTCTTCTTCAACCTCGTGTTACGTTTTGGGGTTGCTGATGACTCACACCTTGGCTGTCACCTAGTTCTTAACTCACGTGTTTTATACCCTTGGTAGATAGTAATGGTGTCCAGTAGATAGTAATGGTGTCTAGTAGATAGTAATGGTGTCCAGTAGATAGTAATGGTGTCCAGTAGATAGTAGTGGTATCCAGTAGATAGTAGTGGTGTCCAGTAGATAGTAGCGGTGTCCAGTAGATAGTAGTGGTGTCCAGTAGATAGTAATGGTGTCCAGTAGATAGTAATGGTGTCCAGTAGATAGTAATGGTGTCCAGTAGATAGTAATGGTGTCCAGTAGATAGTAATGGTGTCCAGTAGATAGTAATGGTGTCCAGTAGATAGTAGTGGTGTCCAGTAGATAGTAATGGTGTCCAGTAGATAGTAATGGTATCCAGTAGATAGTAGTGGTGTCCAGTAGATAGTAATGGTGTCCAGTAGATAGTAATGGTGTCCAGTAGATAGTAGTGGTGTCCAGTAGATAGTAATGGTGTCCAGTAGATAGTAATGGTGTCCAGTAGATAGTAATGGTGTCCAGTAGATAGCAATGGTGTCCAGTAGATAGTAATGGTGTCCAGTAGATAGTAATGGTGTCCAGTAGATAGTAATGGTGTCCAGTAGATAGTAATGGTGTCCAGTAGATAGTAATGGTACCTTCGGGGCAGTTCTCTGGGCGTAACGAGTTACGACGCAAGGTCTGGACTTTACTCAGATCCAATTTAGACAACTAACTTCACATTTTATCTTCACAAAAACATTCTCTTTGATCTGGACATTTCCCACACAGCGTACACTAAGCAAACATCAGGTATATCTTGTGAAAACTCTTCAAGTTACAATGTTTTTGTTATAATGTTGTCATTTATCTTTTTATAACATAACAAAAACAACATTCATTTTCATATTCCATCTATCATCATTACTATCGTTTTGGCTGACGAAAAATAAGTCCATTAATTGCATGTTACTGTTCAGAGGTATATTCTCCGTGGGCCCATTAGTCAGTCCATCCCTCCATACTGAGAGGATAAAAGGGATTTTGTCTGCTGCCGTAAGATTTACAATGGATGTCATCAAACCTCCCACTTCCATACCTCTCGATCTCTCCCCTGCTGGTGGGTGTGAGAGACATCTCTGTAGGATTATGTTCCACGGTAACCTGACCCCAACAGACCAGTCATGACACTTGTAATTGTTAAGGACTGGGGAGTTTTTCAGGATAAGCACAGGCAAAATCCTAGAGCAAAACCTGGTTCAGTCTGCTTTCCACCAGACACTGGGAGATGAATTCACCTTTCAGCAGGACAATAACCTAGAACACAAGGCCACATCTACACTGGAGTTGCTTACCAATGTTCCTGAGTGGCCAGTTTTGACTTAAATCCACTTGAAAATCTACAGCAAGACCTGAAAATGGTTATCAACAACCAATTTGACAGAACTTGAAGAATTTTGAAAAACATAATGGTCAGATGTTGCACAATCCAGGTGTGGAAAGCTCTTAGAGACTTACCCAGAAATACTCACAGCTCTAATCGCTGCCAAAGGTCCTTCTACACAGTATGGACTCAGTGTGTGTGAACACTTACAGTACTAGTCAAAAGTTTGGACACAGCTACTCATTCAAGCGTAGAATAATAGTGAAGACAACAAAACTATGAAATAACACATATGGAATCATGTAGTAACCAAACAAGTGTTAAACAAATCCAAATATGTTGTATATTTGAGATTCTTCAAAGTAGCCACCCTTTGCCTTGATGACAGCTTTGCACACACTTGGCATTGTCTCATCCAGCACTGAGTATACCTTCTCTAGTACTATCTTACCATTGTTATGAATCATTTTATTTTTTATCTTTTACCTTTCAGTTTCAAACTCAAGTATCAATGAGAGGATCGTGAAGGGATGCATGGATGACCATTTTTGTCAGTCAAGCCCCAAAATGTCTTTGAATATCGGTTTCCATCAATTCACTTCTTCGTGCTGCAACTCATCTGGCTGCAACAGTGACACTTTCTCTGGTAAATATTCTTCCTAACTTTGAACTCCATTGTTCTTTGTTGAATTAGATTATCTTTTGTTGTCTGATCCTTACATGAGTTGTCCTGTTGTTTCTCCAGACGACCCCCACAATGGACTTCAGTGTTTTTCTTGCACTGATCCAGAAGATGAGGTTTGTAATCAGGCTGTGACCTGCCAGGGAGTTCAGGATCACTGTCTTAATGACACAGGTACAGTACATACAATTAATGTGTTTGGTTGTGTTCATGCTATACTTTGTCCTTGTGTAATGAATACAGTTATAAGAAATGTTAGGTTTATTTGAATTATCTCTGTAAATTTCATTCATATTGTATTGTTTTTGACAATATATTTTTGAATAATGTAATAATGTAATAATGTAATCTAATGTAATATTTTCTCTGTAGTGACAGCAAGTAATGGTCGGTCTGTGACTCTTCGAGGCTGTGTCTCCAGGAGTATGTGTGGTTCCGGTTCTGACTCTGGTTCTGTGTCCTGCTGTGAGGGAAGTCTCTGCAACAGAAACAGGGCTATGAATTCCGCTCAGCCTGTAGCACTTACAGTCCTCGCTCTGCTAGTTGGGATAACAACCACCACACTTCTACAATCAGTCGATCAATGAATATCTTGATTGGGGTTTCTTGAGGATTTGCATATTTTTCTAATGCTGATTAGTTATGTGGGCATCTACTTCTGGGGCTATCACACTCTGTGTTGTCCAAAGTGTAACAACCTTGTCACTCCCTGACCCACTAGAGTACTGTGGGATCTGTTGCTTGTTGCTCATCAGAAGGCTGCTGATTATAACAATTCTGACCAACAAAAGACTACTTGATGGTGTTGGACAGAAACTCTTCTGAAATGATGCATTTCATTTATTAAACTTGGAGGTTGTGTTGAGTGATGAAATTATGGGTACTCTAACTTTCTTTTCTTTTAATCTAGCCTTTTAGGTTACTGTAAAGCTCTTGGTGGTCTAAGCCGGGTTACTGTAAAGCTCTTGGTGGTCTAAGCCGGGTTACTGTAAAGCTCTTGGTGGTCTAAGCCGGGTTACTGTAAAGCTCTTGGTGGTCTAAGCCGGGTTACTGTAAAGCTCTTGGTGGTCTAAGCCGGGTTACTGTAAAGCTCTTGGTGGTCTAAGCCGGGTTACTGTAAAGCTCTTGGTGGTCTAAGCCGGGTTACTGTAAAGCTCTTGGTGGTCTAAGCCGGGTTACTGTAAAGCTCTTGGTGGTCTAAGCCGGGTTACTGTAAAGCTCTTGGTGGTCTAAGCCGGGTTACTGTAAAGCTCTTGGTGGTCTAAGCCGGGTTACTGTAAAGCTCTTGGTGGTCTAAGCCGGGTTACTGTAAAGCTCTTGGTGGTCTAAGCCGGGTTACTGTAAAGCTCTTGGTGGTCTATGCCAGGTTTCTGCAAAGCTCTTTGTGGTGTAGGCCAGGCTACTGTAAAGCTCTTTGTGGCCTAGGCCAGGCTACTGTAAAGCTCTTTGTGGTCTAGGCCAGGTTTCTGCAAAGCTCTTTGTGGTCTAGGCCAGGTTCCTGCAAAGCTCTTTGTGGTGTAGGCCAGGTTCCTGTAAAGCTCTTTGTGGTTTAGGCCAGGTTCATGTAAAGCTATTTGTGGTGTAGGCCAGGTTCCTGTAAAGCTCTTTGTGGTTTAGGCCAGGTTACTGTAAAGCTCTTTGTGGTGTAGGCCAGGTTCCTGTAAAGCTCTTTGTGGTTTAGGCCAGGTTACTGTAAAGCTCTTTTTGGTCTAGGCCAGGTTACTGTAAAGCTCTTTGTGGTCTAGGCCAGGTTACTGTAAAGCTCTTTGTGGTTTAGGCCAGGTTACTGTAAAGCTCTTTGTGGTGTAGGCCAGGTTACTGTAAAGCTCTTTGTGGTTTAGGCCAGGTTACTGTAAAGCTCTTTGTGGTTTAGGCCAGGTTACTGTAAAGCTCTTTGTGGTTTAGGACAGGTTACTGTAAAGCTCTTTGTGGTGTAGGCCAGGCTACTGTAAAGCTCTTTGTGACAACTGTTGATGTAAAAGGGACTTACATTTTATTGATTGATTTATTGATTGATGAATTAACAAATGTACATCAACACTGGCAGTTAATCAAACATGTTAATAAATAATAATAAACATTCATACTACTTACTTTCTGTCTTTTTCCTCTGTTGTGTATCGTGTTAAGATTTGATAATTACTCCCATCAACATCACACAACATAGACTTGATACTACATCCCACAAAAACCTATTTCAATTTTAACAGTAAAAGAGGACCACATTTCCGCCATCACTGACACAGCTATGATTTGATTATGATGTGGCATACACACACACACACACACACACACACACACACACACACACACACACACACACACACACACACACACACACACACACACACACACACACATAACACACACACACACAAACACACACACACACACACACACACACACACACACATCACATCACACACACACAAACACAAACACTCATCACACACACACACACACAAACACTCATCACACACACACACACACACACACAAACACTTGACTGTGGACGTGTTTAACTATACTTGTGAGGACCAGAAGTCCCCACAAGAATAGTAAACAAACCAGAATTTGACAAACTGGGGACATTTTATTGGTTCCTACAATCTCAAATGCTAATTATAGGGGTTTAGGGTTAAGGTTAGAATTAGTTTTAGGGTTAGGAGCTAGGGTAAGGTTTAGGGTAAGGGGTTAGGGAAAATAGGATTTTGAATGGGACTGAATTGTATGTCCCCACAAGGTTGGCTGCGCAAGACTATATGTGTGTGTGTGTCTTGCTCATTTGAGCTTTGAAGTGAGATTGCATAAACCCAGCCTCCTCCACTCCACCTCTCATCTATTCCAGAATAATATCAAGATGAAACCGAGAGCTCAGAGGTGCCATCCTTAATACCACCCTTAAGTAGGGGATGACAGCTCTACACTCCTGTCTCTCTCTCTATGAGGAGTGACGGGTTGCTAACGCAGGCCAGCCAGGGTGTGCTCATTAAAGATAAAGCACTCTGAGAACCTCAGCTGTCTGTATGGACGGTGACAGTATATCCGGAGAGAGCCAGGATTCTGTGAAACAGAGTATGTTATTGTCCCTGATGTCTCTCTGGAAGGAGATCCTCGCCCTGAGCTCGTCCAGAGACTGAACATTAGCGAGTAATATACTCTGAAGCAGTGGATGGTGTGCACGCGTCCTGAGTCGGACTAAAAGTCCACTCCGAATACCTCTTGGAGCAGCCTCTGGGATAAGTTAAATCACCTTAAGGGGGTGCACGCCTCCTGAGTCGGACTAAAAGTCCACTCCGAATACCTCTTGGAGCAGCCTCTGGGATAAGTTAAATCGCCTTAAGGGGGTGCACGCCTCCTGAGTCGGACTAAAAGTCCACTCCGAATACCTCTTGGAGCAGCCTCTGGGATAAGTTAAATCACCTTAAGGGGGTGCACGCCTCCTGAGTCGGACTAAAAGTCCACTCCGAATACCTCTTGGAGCAGCCTCTGGGATAAGTTAAATCACCTTAAGGGGGTGCACGCCTCCTGAGTCGGACTAAAAGTCCACTCCGAATACCTCTTGGAGCAGCCTCTGGGATAAGTTAAATCGCCTTAAGGGGGTGCACGCCTCCTGAGTCGGACTAAAAGTCCACTCCGAATACCTCTTGGAGCAGCCTCTGGGATAAGTTAAATCACCTTAAGGGGGTGCACGCCTCCTGAGTCGGACTAAAAGTCCACTCCGAATACCTCTTGGAGCAGCCTCTGGGATAAGTTAAATCACCTTAAGGGGGTGCACGCCTCCTGAGTCGGACTAAAAGTCCACTCCGAATACCTCTTGGAGCAGCCTCTGGGATAAGTTAAATCACCTTAAGGGGGACAAACACAGGATCAAATTCAGGAAAGTCGCATTTCTAATGGAAATGCTTGTGAGTTACTGCTGCTCTGATATCCAACAGTTATTTTCCAGCTGTTTGTAATAATGCAAAAACAACAAAACACTCATAATGAAAACACAAAAACAATGTTCACATCACTGACAATCTGAAATGGTCCATATAGACAGTGTGGTGAATAAGGCTCAACAGCATCTCTTCAACCTCAGGGGGCTGAAGAAAGTCAGCTTGGCCCCTAAGACCCTTACACCCTTTTACAGATGCACCATTGAGAGCATCCTGTCGGGCTGTATGACACGCCTGGTACGGCAACTGCACCGTCCGTAACCCTCTCCAGAGGGTGGTGCGGTCTGCCCCAACGCATCACCGGGGGCACACTGCCTGCCCTCCAGGACATCTATAGCACACGATGTCACAGGAAGGCCAAGATCATCAAGGACCTCAGCCACCCGAGCCACAGCCTGTTCACCTCACTATCATCCAGAAGGCGAGGTCAGTACAGGTGCATCAAAGCTGGGACCGAGAGACTGAAAAACAGTTTCTATCTCAAGGCCATCAGACTATTAAAATAGATATTACTAGCCGGCCTCCACCCAGTACCCTGCCCTGAATTTAGTCACTGTCATTAGCCAGCTACCACCCGGCTACTCAACCCTGCACCCTAGAGGCTAATGCGCTATATACATGGAACACTGGTCACTTTGATAACGGAACACTGGTCACTTTAATAATGGAACACTGGTCACTTTAATAATGGAACACTAGTCACTTTAATAATGGAACACTATTCACTTTAATAATGGAACACTGGTCACTTTAATAATGGAACACTGGTCACTTTAATAATGGAACACTGGTCACTTTAATAATGGAACACTGGTCCCTTTAATAATGGAACACTGATCACTTTAATAATGGAACACTGGTCACTTTAATAATGGAACACTGGTCCCTTTAATAATGGAACACTGATCACTTTAATAATGGAACACTGGTCACTTTAATAATGGAACACTGATCACTTTAATAATGGATCACTGGTCCCTTTAATAATGGATCACTGGTCACTTTAATAATGGAACACTGGTCACTTTAATAATGGAACACTGGTCACTTTAATAATGGAACACTGGTCACTTTAATAATGGATCACTGGTCACTTTAATAATGGAACACTGATCACTTTAATAATGGAACACTGGTCACTTTAATAATGGATCACTGGTCACTTTAATAATGGAACACTGGTCACTTTAATAATGGAACACTGGTCACTTTAATAATGGATCACTGGTCACTTTAATAATGGAACACTGATCACTTTAATAATGGAACACTGGTCACTTTAATAATGGATCACTGGTCACTTTAATAATGGAACACTGGTCACTTTAATAATGGAACACTGGTCACTTTAATAATGGATCACTGGTCCCTTTAATAATGGAACACTGGTCACTTTAATAATGGAACACTGGTCACTTTAATAATGGATCACTGGTCCCTTTAATAATGGAACACTGGTCCCTTTAATAATGGAACACTGGTCACTTTAATAATGGAACACTGGTCACTTTAATAATGGAACACTGGTCCCTTTAATAATGGAACACTGGTCACTTTAATAATGGAACACTGATCACTTTAATAATGGAACACTGATCACTTTAATAATGGAACACTGGTCACTTTAATAATGGAACACTGGTCCCTTTAATAATGTTTAAACACTGTTTTACCCATTTTATACAGTACAAGTTAAAAGTTTGGACAAATACTCATTCAAGGGTTGTAGAATACAGTGCACATTGTAGAAAGATATTGAAGACATCAAAACTTTGAAATAACACACATGGAATTATGTAGTAACCCCAAAAAATGTTAAACAAATCAAAATATATTTTAGATTTTAGATTAATCAAAGTAGCCACCCTTTGCCTTGATGACAGCTTTGCACACTCTTGGCATTCTCTCAACCAGCTTCACCTGGAATGCTTTTCCAACAGTCTTGAAGGATTTCCCACATATGCTGAGCACTTGTTGGCTACTTTTCCTTTACTCTGCAGTCCAAGTAATCTCAAACCATCTCAATTGGGTTGAGATCGGTGATTGTGGAGGCCAGGTCATCTGATGCAGCACTCCATCACTCTCCTTGGTCAAATAGTCCTTATACAGCCTGGAGGTGTGTTTTGGGTCGTTGTCCTGTTGAAAAACTAATGATCCATATAGAACATGGGTGTCTGTGTGCTCAGTGTCTGTGAGTGTGTGTCTGTGTGCTCAGTGTCTGTGAGTCTGTAAGTGTGTGTGTCTGTGTGCGTGAGTGTGTGGTGTGTGTGCTCATTGTCTGTGAGTGTGTGGTGTGTGTGCTCATTGTCTGTGAGTCTGTAAGTGTGTGTGTCTGTGTGCGTGAGTGTGTGCTCATTGTCTGTGAGTGTGTGCGTGAGTGTGTGTATCTGTGTGCTCAGTGTCCGTGAGTGTGTGTCTGTGTGCTCTGTAGCTGTAAGTGTGTGTGTCTATGTGCTCTGTAGCTGTAAGTGTGTGTGTCTATGTGCTCTGTAGCTGTACGTGTGTGTCTATATGCTCTGTAGCTGTAAGTGTGTGTCTATGTGCTCTGTAGCTGTAAGTGTGTGTCTATGTGCTCTGTAGCTGTAAGTGTGTGTCTATGTGCTCTGTAGCTGTAAGTGTGTGTCTATGTGCTCTGTAGCTGTAAGTGTGTGTCTATGTGCTCTGTAGCTGTAAGTGTGTGTCTATGTGCTCTGTAGCTGTAAGTGTGTGTCTATGTGCTCTGTAGCTGTAAGTGTGTGTCTATGTGCTCTGTAGCTGTCAGATTACAATATGTTTTGAGTTTATTGTTCATTTCGGTCTTCGACAGTTTTTTTCTACTGTTCGCGGACACTTTTAATTTTTTTTTAAAGACAAGTCGAAGTACAGTACCCGAAGTCTACGCCTCTTCGTCAGCGATTGGTCAACACTACTATTCCTAGATTCCTAGTAGCAGTTGGAACTATGGACACAATTCTACAATTAAGTGTTTGTTGTCATTCAAAGGGAGACGACTAGTTTTCATGCACATTTTTCCACTTCAGAAATACTGCACCAAACATCTTAGTTTAACGTGAAATTGCGTAACTAATACCTCCTCGGCATAAACGTCCAAATGAATGACTGTTTTCTTAATTGATCTTTATCTTAATTCAGCCTATTTTGAGGAAGTGTTTCTGGGTAGGTTGTTGCTACGGTATCTCAAGAAGGAAAAACAACAGTAATTTGTTCAAATTTTTCAAGCGAATATCTTTGGGGAATATGCAATCACAGACGTTTGTTTGACCTAGCCGAGTTCTGCTGGAAGCAACCTGAACATACGTATGTGGACACCTGAAGTGTGGTGCAAAGGTCAAACTCCAAGGTCGCAGTCAAAATGACGCATCAGCACCTGTCTGCTTCCTGGTTAACTGCGGGAGAAGGACACACACGCATAGCCTAACGATTAGAGTGTTGGGCCAGTAACTCAGAATCCCTGAGTCGACAAGCTAAAAAAAAAATGTCGATGTGCCCTTGAGCAAAGCACTTGACCCTAATTTCCCCATGACCCCTCTCTCTGAGGGGGTTTCAGAGAGTTGGGATATAAAACATATTTTTTTAAACATTTCTAATTAACACATGTGAATGCATACACACTTGTACATGTGTGAAAAATGAATAAACACAAAACAAATGATTATATATTTTTTTATAACACACAGACTTTCCTAGATGAGAGCTGACACTAGAGGGGGCTGTTGGTCTGGTGGTTCAACCCTGTGAGCTGGTTTTACACTGAGGTTCAATCAAATCAATACAATAAAAAATAGCAACACATGAGGAATCCAATACACAATAATTGATCAGTGTGCTGCTATATACAGGGAGTACCAGATCAATGTGGAGCTATATACAGGGAGTACCAGTACCAGATCAATGTGGAGCTATATACAGGGAGTACCTGTACCAGATCAATGTGGAGCTATATACAGGGAGTACCAGATCAATGTGGAGCTATATACAGGGAGTACCTGTACCAGATCAATGTGGAGCTATATACAGGGAGTACCTGTACCAGATCAATGTGGAGCTATATACAGGGAGTACCAGACCAATGTGGAGCTATATACAGGGAGAACCAGATCAATGTGGAGCTATATACAGGAAGTACCAGATCAATGTGGAGCTATATACAGGGAGAACCAGTACCAGATCAATGTGGAGCTATATACAGGAAGTACCAGTACCAGATCAATGTGGAGCTATATACAGGGAGTACCAGTACCAGATCAATGTGGAGCTATATACAGGGAGAACCAGATCAATGTGGAGCTATATACAGGAAGTACCAGTACCAGATCAATGTGGAGCTATATACAGGAAGTACCAGTACCAGATCAATGTGCTGCTATATACAGGAAGTACCAGACCAATGTGGAGCTATATACAGGAAGTACCAGACCAATGTGGAGCTATATACAGGAAGTACCAGTACCAGATCAATGTGGAGCTATATACAGGGAGTACCAGTACCAGATCAATGTGGAGCTATATACAGGAAGTACCAGACCAATGTGGAGCTATATACAGGAAGTACCAGTACCAGATCAATGTGGAGCTATATACAGGGAGTACCAGTACCAGACCAATGTGGAGCTATATACAGGGAGTACCAGTACCAGATCAATGTGGAGCTATATACAGGAAGTACCTGTACCAGATCAATGTGGAGCTATATACAGGAAGTACCTGTACCAGACCAATGTGGAGCTATATACAGGGAGTACCAATACCAGATCAATGTGGAGCTATATACAGGAAGTACCAGTACCAGATCAATGTGCTGCTATATACAGGAAGTACCAGATCAATGTGGAGCTATATACAGGGAGAACCAGTACCAGATCAATGTGGAGCTATATACAGGAAGTACCAGTACCAGATCAATGTGGAGCTATATACAGGGAGTACCAGTACCAGATCAATGTTGAGCTATATACAGGGAGAACCAGATCAATGTGGAGCTATATACAGGAAGTACCAGTACCAGATCAATGTGCTGCTATATACAGGAAGTACCAGATCAATGTGGAGCTATATACAGGGAGAACCAGTACCAGATCAATGTGGAGCTATATACAGGAAGTACCAGTACCAGATCAATGTGCTGCTATATACAGGAAGTACCAGTACCAGATCAATGTCCCAGATCAAACCCACACACATTCCAATGTGGAATGTGTGTGGGTTTGTGTGAGAGTGTCAGTTTAGTGTGTGTGAGTGTGTATATAGTGTGTATATATAGTCTAGTGAGTGTGTATATAGTGTGTATATATAGTCTAGTGGGTGTGTATATAGTGTGTATATATAGTCTAGTGGGTGTGTATATATAGTTTATTGAGTGTGTATATAGTGTGTATATAGTCTAGTGAGTGTATATATAGTCTAGTGAGTGTGTATATAGTGTGTATATATAGTCTAGTGAGTGTGTATATAGTGTGTATATATAGTCTAGTGAGTGTGTATATAGTGTGTATATATAGTCTAGTGAGTGTGTATATAGTGTGTATATATAGTCTTGTGAGTGTGTAAATAGTGTGTATATATAGTCTAGTGAGAGTGTATATATAGTCTAGTGAGTGTGTAAAGTGGGGCAAAAAAGTATTTAGTCAGCCACCAATTGTGCAAGTTCTCCCACTTAAAAAGATGAGAGAGGCCTGTAATTTTCATCATAGGTACACTTCAACTACGACAGAAAAAATGAGGGAAAAAAATCCAGAAAATCACATTGTAGGATTTTCAGGCCCGTCAATGTGAACTAGAAGCTCTCGACCTGCTCCTCCTACAGCCCCGTCAATGTGAACTAGAAGCTCTTGACCTGCTCCTCCTACAGCCCCATCAATGTGAACTAGAAGCTCTCAACCTGCTCCTCCTACAGCCCCGTCAATGTGAACTAGATGCTCTCGACCTGCTCCTCCTACAGCCCCGTCAATGTGAACTAGAAGCTCTTGACCTGCTCCTCCTACAGCCCCGTCAATGTGAACTAGAAGCTCTCGACCTGCTCCTCCTACAGCCCCGTCAATGTGAACTAGATGCTCTCGACCTGCTCCTCCTACAGCCCCGTCAATGTGAACTAGAAGCTCTTGACCTGCTCCTCCTACAGCCCCGTCAATGTGAACTAGAAGCTCTCGACCTGCTCCTCCTACAGCCCCGTCAATGTGAACTAGAAGCTCTCGACCTGCTCCTCTACAGCTCCGTCAATGTGAACGGAGGCATTACCTCTTTCCCCTGTAATCTCAACCCGCTCCACTACAGCCCCCCCCCACCCCCCCGATCACCATAATGAATTCCTGTTGCGCTCCCTGCTTAATGGAATCAATTACCATGACAAGAGAAAGCAAACATCAGATGGAAACAACAAACGCTGACACTCAAGAGCACAGAGTGCTGAATGCTAGACAGGGAAGAAGACACAGCAGAATTAAAGATCATTGTAATTCTAGCAGAGAGTCCCCCCCTACAGCCCCATCAATAATGTGAACTAGGAGCTCTCGACTTGCTCCTCTACAGCCCCCGTCAATGTGAACTAGAAGCTCTCGACCTGCTCCTCTACAGCCCCGTCAATGTGAACTAGAAGCTCTCGACCTGCTCCTCTACAGCCCCGTCAATGTGAACTAGAAGCTCTCGACCTGCTCCTCTACAGCCCCGTCAATGTGAACTAGGAGCTCTCGACTTGCTCCTCTACAGCCCCCGTCAATGTGAACTAGGAGCTCTCGACTTGCTCCTCTACAGCCCCCGTCAATGTGAACTAGGAGCTCTCGACTTGCTCCTCTACAGCCCCGTCAATGTGAACTAGAAGCTCTCGACCTGCTCCACTACAGCTCCGTCAATGTGAACTAGAAGCTCTCGACTCGCTCCTCTACAGCCCCCGTCAATGTGAACTAGAAGCTCTCGACCTGCTCCTCTACAGCCCCGTCAATGTGAACTAGGAGCTCTCGACTTGCTCCTCTACAGCCCCGTCAATGTGAACTAGGAGCTCTCGACCTGCTCCACTACAGCTCCGTCAATGTGAACTAGGAGCTCTCGACTCGCTCTACTACAGCTCCGTCAATGTGAACTAGAAGCTCTCGACCTGCTCCTCTACAGCTCCGTCAATGTGAACTAGGAGCTCTCGACTCGCTCTACTACAGCTCCGTCAATGTGAACTAGAAGCTCTCGACTCGCTCCTCTACAGCTCCGTCAATGTGAACGGAGGCATTACCTCTTTCCCCTGTAATCTCAACCCGCTCCACTACAGCCCCCCCCACCCCCCCGATCACCATAATGAATTCCTGTTGCGCTCCCTGCTTAATGGAATCAATTACCATGACAAGAGAAAGCAAACATCAGATGGAAACAACAAACGCTGACACTCGCTGAATGCTAGACAGGGAAGAAGACACAGTAGAATTAAAGATCATTGAAATTCTAGCAGAGAGTCCCCCCCCCCAGAAATACACTAACATGTAAATTCTGTCCTAGCTGCCCAATAATAGGATCCTATTCTATGTTGAGAAACTGGACACGGATCACTTTCTCATGCAGGATCAATGAGGGGTAGAGGACAGAAGAGAAAAGAGGAAATGAGAAAAGGATTTTATGGACCATCTGTTGAGCTCACAATGTGGTGTGTGTAAGTGAGTGTGAGCGTGTTGTGTCCTGTGTGTGTGTGTGTGTGTGTGTGTTTGTTTGTGCGTGTGTGTGTGTGTGTTTGTGTGTGTGTGTTTGTGTGTGCGTGTGTGTGTGTGTTTGTGTGTGTGTGTGTTTGTGTGTGCGTGTGTGTGTGTTTGTGTGTGCGTGTGTGTGTGTGTGTTTGTGTGTGTGTGTGTTTGTGTGTGTGTGTGTGTTTGTGTGTGTGTGTGTTTGTGTGTGCGTGTGTGTGTGTGTTTGTGTGTGTGTGTGTGTGTTTGTGTGTGCGTGTGTGTGTGTGTTTGTGTGTGTGTTTGTGTGTGTGTGTGTGTGTATCTTTGTGTTTACATATCGCTGTATGTCGTCTCTCCTTTTTAATTAGCAAAAATGATTCATTAGCACACATGTGCACCTGGCGCTATCCATCTCCTCGGGGTGCATTAGCCCCGTGACAACTGTACACAAAACACAAACAGTAGCTAGCGTAGACACTGGGTGAGTCCCTGTCACAACACAGCTGACTTCTAGTCCTGCCTACGGTAACACAGCAGCCATTTACCACTTTCGGGCAATAGGTTCCAATCAAAGGAGAAATATGAGAATGGTGAACTGAAAACCTCACTCCCTCTGAAAATAGAGAATGAGTAATGAAAACAGTTTAAAAAAGCAGAATCTAATACGAATGAGAACATATCACAAGGCTCGGATTTTAATAAGTCCAACCCAACCCAAAGTAAACAGTGAGTGTAGTTACCTCCTAATGCTCCAGAATCATGATTATCCTGACATGATGTCATCCACACGTTGCCTGTTTCAGCGATGTCATCCACAGGTCGCCTGTTTCAACGACGTCGTCCGCACGTCGCCTGTTTCAGCGATGTCATCCACACGTCGCCTGTTTCAGCGATGTCATCCACACGTCGCCTGTTTCAGCGATGTCATCCACACGTTGCCTGTTTCAGCGACGTCATCCACACGTCGCCTGTTTCAGCGACGTCATCCACACGTTGCCTGTTTCAGCGAAGTCATCCACACGTCGCCTGTTTCAGCGACGTCATCCACACGTCGCCTGTTTCAGCGACGTCATCCACACGTCGCCTGTTTCAGCGACGTCATCCACACGTCGCCTGTTTCAGCGAAGTCATCTACACGTCGCCTGTTTCAGCGACGTCATCCACACGTCGCCTGTTTCAGCGACGTCATCCACACGTCGCCTGTTTCAGCGACGTCATCCACACGTCGCCTGTTTCAGCGACGTCATCCACACGTCGCCTGTTTCAACGACGTCATCCACACGTCGCCTGTTTCAGCGACGTCATCCACACGTCGCCTGTTTCAACGACGTCATCCACACGTCGCCTGTTTCAGCGACGTCATCCACACGTCGCCTGTTTCAGCGAAGTCATCCACACGTCGCCTGTTTCAGCGACGTCATCCACACGTCGCCTGTTTCAGCGACGTCATCCACATGTCGCCTGTTTCAGCGACGTCATCCACACGTCGCCTGTTTCAACGACGTCATCCACACGTCGCCTGTTTCAGCGACGTCATCCACACGTCGCCTGTTTCAGCGACGTCATCCACACGTCGCCTGTTTCAGCGACGTCATCCACACGTCGCCTGTTTCAACGACGTCATCCACACGTCGCCTGTTTCAGCGACGTCATCCACACGTCGCCTGTTTCAACGACGTCATCCACACGTCGCCTGTTTCAGCGACGTCATCCACACGTCGCCTGTTTCAGCGACGTCATCCACACGTCGCCTGTTTCAGCGACGTCATCCACACGTCGCCTGTTTCAGCGACGTCATCCACACGTCGCCTGTTTCAGCGACGTCATCCACACGTCGCCTGTTTCAGCGACGTCATCCACACGTCGCCTGTTTCAACGACGTCATCCACACGTCGCCTGTTTCAACGACGTCATCCACACGTCGCCTGTTTCAGCGACGTCATCCACACGTCGCCTGTTTCAACGACGTCATCCACACGTCGCCTGTTTCAGCGACGTCATCCACACGTCGCCTGTTTCAACGACGTCATCCACACGTCGCCTGTTTCAGCGACGTCATCCACACGTCGCCTGTTTCAGTGCCTCTTTTCTTTGTTCTGTATGAATTTCCTCAGTCAAGAAAAGCAACACAATCATCCCTTAAAGGATTCTACTTTAATGAATCTCATTTCTTTTAATGTTATTTATATATACACCCTGTTTTTTTAAATATATATATTTTTTATAAATACCAATAAATACCAGGAAGCTATTTAAAAGCCTTTTTTGACCCAACGGACTACTATTACTGGGAGTTCTGTCCAAAAACACACGCAGTTGGAGAAGAATTGTGTTACTCTGTTTAAGAAGAGTTTAACTGTGTTTTCAAAAGAATGAAACAAAACAGAAAGGTGTAAAAATGGAATCCAGCGCGTATGTCAATTCAGAGAGCTTGAATATTTCATGTTTGACCCCCTTTTCAAATTTGGAAAATGTTTCCACAGGAAGAATCTCAAATAATTGGTTCTCTGCAGGAGGTGCTATTGGAAAGAAAACTAAATTGCTGTAGTTTTCGCTTCGGTGGTTTTACATGGGACAAGGGGGCATAGTATTCTGGTCCTGTGATTTATTTCTGGCAATGGTTCAGTCTTATCAATCACTCTCTAATCTGTTTACCACATTCTGTCCTCTACCTTTAAGTCTCTCTCTCTCTCTCTCTCTCTCTCTCTCTCTCTCTCTCTCTCTCTCTCTCTCTCTCTCTCTCAGGGAGATACTGATTGACAGCAACATCTCTATTACAGAGAGACAAAGAGGGAGAGAAAGAGAACAAGAAGGAAGATGAGAGAGAGAACGAGAGAGAGAGCGAGAACGAGAGAAGAGAGCGTGAATGAATGAACGAATGAGGGAAGGATTCAGAGAGAAGGAGATGGAGACAGAACACCAGAGAGAGGACTAAAGATATACTCCTCTCTCAGGCAACTGTGAAACAACCACTTAAGATTTGGACAGAGATCTTTCCTAAGACGTGTTCCACAAAGTGCTCTGCAAGAACCTAGAACTAGAGCCCCCAGAAAGCCTCCAGAGAAGTCAATGGGAGGGAACGACTCCTTTTTTAGGCAGAAACTCAAAGAGGAATCCGATCAAACAAACTAGTATGTCAACCTATGAATCACAGTGATGACTGTCAACAACAGTTATCAATGTTCAACCACATGTATATTCCATGAGAAAGAGAGTATCTGGTTGTGAGTCATAGCTAATTAGAATCATCATCATGTCCAAAGATAAATAAACACAGAGCTTGGGGATTTTGATTTTTGATTTTTTTACAGACAGTCAACATTTTGCAGAACTTATATATGTCAGCAGCACACTCATGCAAGCAAACAAGCACCCCAACAATCTCTCATAGTCTCAATTCAGAATCTAACATTGATACATTAAGGTCAAATGTCAAAGGTTAAGTTTAGGCATTCATTCATAAATGGTTAAGGTAAGGGTTAAGGTTTTGGGAAAGGATTAAAGCATTTAGTTTAGGTATTAATCCCTGAATGGTTAAGGTAATGGTTAAAGCATTTAGTTTAGGGCGGCAGCGTAGCCTAGTGGTTAGAGCGTTGGACTAGTAACTGGAAGGTTGCAAGTTCAAACCCCCGAGCTGACAAGGTACAAATCTGTCGTTCTGCCCCTGAACAGGCAGTTAACCCACTGTTCCTAGACCAGTTAACCCACTGTTCCTAGGCCGTCATTGAAAATAAGAATTTGTTCTTAACTGACTTGCCTAGTTAAATAAAGATAAAATAAAATAGGTATTAATTCCTGAATAGTTAAGGTAAGGGTTACAGTTTGGGGCCTGGGTAAAAAAAACAAGTTAAAAAACGATTGCCTATCACTGGGACTGCGATCCTCTTAGTCGGCTGACACTCATCAGCCACCCACATCCATAATAACAAACCTACTTGATGGTAATAGCGCTCACTGTTGCATCTAGTGGACGGTTTTCAGTCATCTCCTAGGGCTAAAGAACCCACTCTCTGAGAGGCATGTCTCCCACTCTCTGTGAGGCATGTCTCCCACTCTCTGTGAGGCATGTCTCCCACTCTCTGTGAGGCATGTCTCCCACTCTCTGTGAGGCATGTCTCCCACTCTCTGAGAGGCATGTCTCCCACTCTCTGAGAGGCATGTCTGGTCTGTTCCAGAATTAAAGAACCCACTCTCTGAGAGGCATGTCTAGTCTGTTCCAGAATTAAAGAGCCCACTCTCTGAGAGGTATATCTGGTCTGTTCCAGAATTAAAGAACCCACTCTCTGAGAGGCATGTCTGGTCTGTTCCAGAATTAAAGAGCCCACTCTCTGAGAGGTATATCTGGTCTGTTCCAGAATTAAAGAACCCACTCTCTCAGAGGTATATCTGGTCTGTTCCAGAATTAAAGAACCCACTCTCTGAGAGGTATAGCTGGTCTGTTCCAGAATTAAAGAACCCACTCTCTGAGAGGCATGTCTAGTCTGTTCCAGAATTAAAGAGCCCACTCAGTGAGAGGTATATCTGGTCTGTTCCAGAATTAAAGAACCCACTCTCTGAGAGGCATGTCTGGTCTGTTCCAGGACTAAAGATCCAGACAGACTAATCAGACTAATAATCTAGACAATTATATTCTGTTTTTGACCGTGTGCGTGTGTGTATGTGTGTGCGTGTGTGTGTGTGTGTGTGTGTGTGTGTGTGTGTGTGCGTGTGTGTGTGTGTGTGTTTGCTTGTACAGAATTTACCTACTGCTTTATCACATATACTATTGCATCATTGTCTTCCGCCGCAATTATGACAAGAATGAACAAGAAACAGCAAGGTGAGGTACAGCTGCATCAAAGCTGAGACTGAGAGATAACTTCAATCTCAAGGCCATCAGACTGTTAAATAGTCTTCACTAGCCAGCCTCCACCCAGTACCATCCCCTGTACATAGGGCAGCAGCCTCTAAGGTGCAGGGTTGAGTAGCCGGGTGGTGGCCTGCTAGTGAAAGTGACTATGCACAGTTGAAGTCGGAAGTTTACATACACTCGGAGTCATTAAAACTTGTTTTTCAACCACTCCCAAATTTCTTGTTAACAAACTGTAGTTTTGGCAAGTCGGTTAGGACATCTACTTTGTGCATGACACAAGTAATTAATTCAACAATTGTTTCCAGACAGATTATTTCACTTATAATTCACTGTATCCCAATTCCAGTGTGTCAGAAGTTTACATACACTAAGTTGACTGTGCCTTTAAACAGCTTGGAAAATTAGAGAAAATTATGTCATGGCTTTCGAAGCTTTTAATAGGCTAATTGACATCATTTGAGTCAATTGGAGGTGTACCTGTGGATGTATTTCAAGGCCTACCTTCAAACTCAGTGCCTCTTTGCTTGACATCATGGGAAAATCAAAAGAAATCAGCCAAGACCTCAGAAAATAAATTCAGATTTAAAGTCTGGTTCATCCTTTGGAGCAATTTCCAAACGCCTGAAGATACAATTTCCATCTGTACAAACAATATTATGCAAGTATAAACACCTTGGGACCATGCAGTCGTTATACCGCTCAGGATGGAGACGTGTTCGGTCTCCTAGACAAGAACATACATTCTAGAGATGAACATACTTTGGTGTGAAAAGTGCAAATCAATCCCAGAACAACAGCATAGGATATTATGAAGATGCTGGAGGAAACAGGTACAAAAGTATCAATATCCACAGTAAAACGAGTCTAATATCGACATAACCTGAATGGCCGCTCAGCAAGGAAGAAGCCACTGCTCCAAAACCCCTATAAAAAAGCCAGACTACGGTTTGCAACTGTACATGGGGACAAAGATCGCACTTTTTGGGGAAATGTCCTCTGGTCTGATGAAACAAAAATATAACTGTTTGGCCATAATGATCATCGTTATGTTTGGAGGAAAAAGGGGGAGGCTTGCAAGCCGAAGAACACAATCCCAACCGTGAAGCACAGGGGTGGCAGCATCATGTTGTGGGGGTGCATTGCTGCAGGAGGGACTGGTGCACTTCACAAAATAGATGGCATCATGAGGTAGGGACATTTTGTGGATATATTGAAGCAACATCTCAAAACATCAGTCAGGAAGATAAAGCTGGTCGGAAATGGGTCTTCCAAATGGACAATGACCCCAAACATACTTCCAAAGTTGTGGCAAAATGGCTTAAGGACAACAAAGTCAAGGTATTGGAGTGGCCATCACAAAGCCCTGACCTCAATCCTATAGAAAATGTGTGGGCAGAACTGAAAAAGCGTGTGCGAGCAAGGAGGCCTAAAAACCTGACTCCGTTACACCAGCTCTGTCAGGGGGAATGGGCCAACATTCACCCAACTTATTGTGGGAAGCTTGTGGAAGGCTACCAGAAATGTTTGACCCAAGTTAAACAATTTAAAGGCAATGCTACCAAATACTAATTGAGTGTATGTAAACTTCTGACCCATTGGGAATGTGATGAAAGAAATAAAAGCTGAAATAAATCACTCTCTACTATTATTCTGACATTTCACATTCTTAAAATAAAGTGGTAATACTAACTGACCTAAAATAGGGAATTCTTACTAGGATTAAATGTGAGGAATTGTGAAAAACTGAGTTTAAATGTATTTGGCTAAGGTATGTATGTATGTAAACTTCCAACTTCTGAACCACTGGAATTGTGATACAGTGTTAAAAGTTAAATAATATGTGTGTAAGCAATTGATGGGAAAATTACTTGTGTCATGCACAAAGTAGATGTCCTAACCGACTTGCCAAAACTATAGCTTTTTAAGAGAGGCACAGTATCACTAAGATCACTAAGATAAAATATCAACTGCTATCAACTAAGAAATATTATTGTCTATTGTGCAGACATTTGGTTTTAAAAGTGGGCTATGTGTCCAGTGTGACAACTTTGTCATTCCTCGATTAAATTCATGTCTGCATGTGTAAACTATTGTGTGAAGTATGTAATTGCTCTGTTATTAAGACCAGGCAGTATAGGCCTCAAAGACTGAGGATGAAGATCATTGCGTAATATACAATTTGAGCCTGGCCCTGACCCAGGGTTTGTTGCAACTGACATTTGAGATAAGAGAGTTTGAACATGCAATACATTCATCATCAGAGGCAAGAATCAACCATCATCAAGCATGTCTGACCGAACCGCGGTATAGGCAGCCCATTCGCTCCAGGCGAAAACCGCTCTCCCCAGCTATTTAGGAGCGACTTGGTGGCGCGCTACTCATCTGCTCGCAGCTCGAGCTTCGTTAACAGGCTCACTTCTAAACGCCGCCTTTTAGAGAGGCAACGTATCGGTAACCGGTAACAGGGGAACTTCACTGCCAGGTCACACGTTCACATGCCGGTCATTAGAGTTTTCCGTTGATCTATCCTACATTTCTCGCTCAAGCGTCCGTTCAATATAGATATAAATACAACTGTCTTGGACTCTGGCTGGGGGATGTTGTAGGCTCGTGGCGTTAACAGGTAGGCGAGATAAGCTTGTGTGCTCGTTCTGTGCCAACAAGGGAAGAGAGAGGCGGGTTGTGCTTGAAACCCACGAAAAGACAGCAAGAAAGGAAGAGTAGTTGCTGCATATGCTGTAGCTAATGGGGATCCTAATAAACTAAACAGGTATTCCACATTCTCACCAATATCGATTTCCAGGTCGTATTCTCTCCACGCATCTGATTGACCTTTGACGGACGTTTGATTGGTGGATGTAATGCCCATATACATCATCGATCGAAAATTTCCAGAGACACCTGGTAAGTCAGTTACCCGTGCCAAAACTGTTCTAAATATTGCTCTGTGATGCTTGGTCTCTCTCTCTCTCTCTCTGTGTGTGTGTGTCTGTCTGTGACAAGTGGCATTCACCGGGTTGATCACCATGTCACCCCTCGGAGTTTTCTTTGCTCTTATTTGATGTGCAACAGTTAGGAAATTCATTTATTGTCCTATGTGGACTCAGCTCCATTTCTTCTTGGTCATTCAGTGTCTCTCTGCCAGATATGATCATGCGTTTATAGATGTCATAATTTTAGACATAATAACATGTTTTTTATTACTAGCTTCCCCTTTGCACTTTCGCAAAGACTAGAATGTGTTTGGGGATGGATCTTTGTCAAAGTATGTGGACATATTTGACACCAGTCAGCTCTGACGTTTCTGTAAATAAAATACCGTTTGAAGTGGTGTTGTGTTGGGGACAGTCATGAATATATGTGCTGTTCTCCATTGTAATGATTCTGAGAAATAGAGCCTACTGATAGGCTACGTGACGTTCAAGCGTTTATCTCGTTGCGTTTCAGTCATAGAAACGTTTTATCATCTAGACCTTTGTAAACTTAACAATGTCTCAGTGGAACCATAATTTAAGGAAATAGGCTTAAGTTTTAAGGTGTGTGTGTGTGTGTGGGGGGGGGGGGGGGGTTAAAGCGAAACATGAGTTTAATTTTGAAGTGGTTTGTGAAGTCTCAGGGGGATTGTGATGTTTCAGATTAATCAGAGTAACAGAAAATGATCATAAACAAATACTGTGTGTGTGTGTGTGTGTGTGTGAGTGTGTGTGTGTCTGTGTCTGTGTCTGTGTGTGTGTGTGTGTGTGTGTGTGTGTGTGTGGGTGTGGAGTCTTAAACCCATCTGGAGCCCCCATGCATCACACATAAACAGACGTGTGTGCGAGACAATATGTTTGAGACAGTGTGTGTGTATTCTTATGTGTGAGAGACATAGGCCTACTGTAAGTGCCACCTACAACTCATGCCCTACAGTAAGAGGACAGTGTCTAACCCCTACAGTGGAGGTCACAGTGTCTCACTTCTACAGTAAGATGTCACAGTGTCTCACTTCTACAGTAATATGTCACACTGTCTCACTTCTACAGTAAGAAGACACACTGTCTCACTTCTACAGTAAGAAGACACAGTGTCTCACCCTTACAGTAAGAGGTCACACTGTCTCACTCCTACAGTAGATGTCAAAGTGTCTCACTTCTACAGTAAGATGTCACAGTGTCTCATCCCTACAGTAGAGGTCACAGTGTCTCACCCCTACAATAAGATGTCACAGTGTCTCACCCTTACAGTAGAGGTTTCAGTGTCTCGCCCCTATAGTAAGATCTCACAGTGTCTCACTTCTACAGTAAGATGTCACAGTGTCTCACTCCTACAGTAAGAGGACACAGTGTCTCACTCCTACAGTAAGATGTCACAGTGTCTCACTTCTACAGTAAGATGTCACAGTGTCTCACTTCTACAGTAATATGTCACACTGTCTCACTTCTACAGTAAGAAGACACACTGTCTCACTTCTACAGTAAGAAGACACAGTGTCTCACCCTTACAGTAAGAGGTCACACTGTCTCACTCCTACAGTAGATGTCAAAGTGTCTCACTTCTACAGTAAGATGTCACAGTGTCTCATCCCTACAGTAGAGGTCACAGTGTCTCACCCCTACAATAAGATGTCACAGTGTCTCACCCTTACAGTAGAGGTTTCAGTGTCTAGCCCCTATAGTAAGATCTCACAGTGTCTCACTTCTACAGTAAGATGTCACAGTGTCTCACTCCTACAGTAAGAGGACACAGTGTCTCACTCCTACAGTAAGAGGACACAGTGTCTCACTCCTACAGTAAGAGGACACAGTGTCTCACTCCTACAGTAAGATGTCACAGTGTCTCACTCCTACAGTAAGAGGACACAGTGTCTCTCTCCTACAGTAAGAGGACACAGTGTCTCACTCCTACAGTAAGATGACACAGTGTCTCACTCCTACAGTAAGAGGACACAGTGTCTCACTCCTACAGTAAGAGGACACAGTGTCTCTCTCCTACAGTAAGAGGACACAGTGTCTCACTCCTACAGTAAGAGGACACAGTGTCTCACTCCTACAGTAAGAGGACACAGTGTCTCACTCCTACAGTAAGAGGACACAGTGTCTCACTCCTACAGTAAGAGGACACAGTGTCTCACTCCTACAGTAAGAGGACACAGTGTCTCACTCCTACAGTAAGAGGACACAGTGTCTCAATCCTACAGTAAGAGGACACCGTGTCTCACTCCTACAGTAAGAGGACACAGTGTCTCTCTCCTACAGTAAGAGGACACAGTGTCTCACTCCTACAGTAAGAGGACACAGTGTCTCACTCCTAAATGCTACATCATTGCCGCGGGAGGTAAGGGTTCTGATGGTGCTGCAGCAACCCTGGAAAAGCTGAATAATTACAATTTTTTTTACAATGTTTTTCAAAATATCTATCTTTAAAAAAAAAAAAGTAGACCACTGGGTCTTTCATAGTGTACTATTGTATCACTACTGTAACATTCAGCATCTCCACTTTGGCAAAACATGTAGTTGTATAATTAAGAACAGAATCTTGCAGGATTCAATTGTTGTAATTGTAAGAATGGTTACTCTGTCTCTTTCTCTGTGATGTCATCTCTAATGGAATCCAGAAAGGACAAAACCCTGTCTCTTTCTCTGTGATGTCATCTCTAATGGAATCCAGAACGAACAATACCCTGTCTCTTTCTCTGTGATGTCATCTCTAATGGAATCCAGAAAGAACAAAACTCTGTCTCTTTCTCTGTGATGTCATCTCTAATGGAATCCAGAAAGAACAAAACTCTGTCTCTTTCTCTGTGATGTCATCTCTAATGGAATCCAGAAAGAACAAAACCCTGTCTCTTTCTCTGTGATGTCATCTCTAATGGAATCCAGAAAGAACAAAACTCTGTCTCTTTCTCTGTGATGTCATCTCTAATGGAATCCAGAAAGAACAAAACTCTGTCTCTTTCTCTGTGATGTCATCTCTAATGGAATCCAGAACGAACAATACCCTGTCTCTTTCTCTGTGATGTCATCTCTAATGGAATCCAGAAAGAACAAAACTCTGTCTCTTTCTCTGTGATGTCATCTCTAATGGAATCCAGAAAGAACAAAACTCTGTCTCTTTCTCTGTGATGTCATCTCTAATGGAATCCAGAAAGAACAAAACCCTGTCTCTTTCTCTGTGATGTCATCTCTAATGGAATCCAGAAAGAACAAAACCCTGTCCTCAAACATTTACATTCAGTTAAATAATTTTTCTTGATCAAATAACATGGAATACAACCTATTTCTGTGCAGCATTAGTTTACCATTCTTACAAACCACTTAAACCAAACCACTTACTTTACAAACCACTTACTGTATTGTACATAGGCTGGTCATCTAGGTTTGTACCTGTAGGCTTTCTATCACCATGACTATATAACAATGTAAAATACAGTAATTGAGTACATGGAGAAATCAAGTGGTTTGTGATGATGTGTCTCAGTTAGATCATGGAGCTTGAAATACTTAGGGTTGTGGGTTTGATTCCGATGGTGAACCAGTACGAAAAAGTAAAGAAATGTATGGATTCAGTCCTGTAAGTTGCTCTGGATAAGAGCGTCTACTAAGATGGAAAAGGAATGAATAGACCATTTCAGTTTTCACATTTAAATAAGTTACATTTGCAAAGCTTTTCAAGAAACTGCAAAACATATATTAAGCAAGTATTTTTATATTCCACAAGTATTATCAGATTAACTGTTTTACAGATACTTGCAAGTTACAAATGCTGGTAAACACTGAAATACATTTAGTATTTTTTTTAAACAAAAGTAGTGCACTGGGCCTTTACTAGTCCTGTATTAGAGTAGTACTAACTCTAACCCTTTACTAGTCCTGTATTAGAGTAGTACTAACCCTTTACTAGTCCTGTATTAGAGTAGTACTAACTCTAACCCTTTACTAGTCCTGTATTAGAGTAGTACTAACCCTTTACTAGTCCTGTATTAGAGTAGTACTAACTCTAACCCTTTACTAGTCCTGTATTAGAGTAGTACTAACCCTTTACTAGTCCTGTATTAGAGTAGTACTAACCCTTTACTAGTCCTGTATTAGAGTAGTACTAACCCTTTACTAGTCCTGTATTAGAGTAGTACTAACCCTTTACTAGTCCTGTATTAGAGTAGTACTAACCCTTTACTAGTCCTGTATTAGAGTAGTACTAACCCTTTACTAGTCCTGTATTCGAGTAGTACTAACCCTTTACTAGTACTGTATTAGAGTAGTACTAACTCTAACCCTTTACTAGTCCTGTATTAGAGTAGTACTAACCCTTTACTAGTCCTGTATTAGAGTAGTACTAACCCTTTACTAGTCCTGTATTAGAGTAGTACTAACCCTTTACTAGTCCTGTATTAGAGTAGTACTAACCCTTTACTAGTCCTGTATTAGAGTAGTACTAACCCTTTACTAGTCCTGTATTAGAGTAGTACTAACCCTTTACTAGTACTGTATTAGAGTAGTACTAACCCTTTACTAGTCCTGTATTAGAGTAGTACTAACCCTTTACTAGCCCTGTATTAGAGTAGTACCGTGGCTACGTACTACCCTCTCTCTACTACCCTCTCTCTACTACCCTCTCTCCACTACCCTCTCTCTACTACCCTCTCTCTTCTCCCCTCTCTCTACTACCCTCTCTCTACTACCCTCTCTCTACTCCCGCTCTCTACTCCCCTCTCTCTTCTCCCCTCTCTCTACTACCCTCTCTCTACTACCCTCTCTCTACTCCCCTCTCTCTACTACCCTCTCTCTACTCCCCTCTCTCTACTCCCCTCTCTCTTCTCCCCTCTCTCTACTACCCTCTCTCTACTCCCCTCTCTCTACTCCCCTCTCTCTACTCCCCTCTCTCTACTCCCCTCTCTCTACTCCCCTCTCTCTACTCCCCTCTCTCTACTACCCTCTCTCTACTACCGTCTCTCTACTACCGTCTGTCTCTAGTGCCTGACAGGAATATGGCTCACACACACAGTCCTGCTGCAGCCCTCCATATGTCTCTCAGTCTATGTATTATCAACCTATAGCCTGAATGTCTTTTTTCCAGGTGAAATATAGCAACTCCTGGCTGTCAACCATTGAACTGGAGCCGACTGGGATGATGGAATATCTCCATGCCTTAGTTTTCATATGATGCCTGAGGAGACGACACGTCTAACATATGATGCCTGAGGAGACGACACATCTAACATATGATGCCTGAGGAGACGACACATCTAACATATGATGCCTGAGGAGACGACACATCTAACATATGATGCCTGAGGAGACGACACGTCTAACATATGATGCCTGAGGAGACGACACATCTAACATATGATGCCTGAGGAGACGACACATCTAACATATGATGCCTGAGGAGACGACACATCTAACATATGATGCCTGAGGAGACGACACATCTAACATATGATGCCTGAGGAGACGACACATCTAACATATGATGCCTGAGGAGACGACACATCTAATATGATGCCTGAGGATACGACACATCTAACATATGATG
>NC_034191.2:8116745-8324245 GCF_002021735.2 Oncorhynchus kisutch
TCAACTGTCGTTCCTCATCGGAACTCAACTAGCTTAGTCAACTGTCGTTCCTCATCGGAACTCAACTAGCTTAGGTCAACTGTCGTTCCTCATCGGAACTCAAATAGCTTAGGTCAAATGTCGTTCCTCATCGGAACTCAAATAGCTTAGGTCAACTGTCGTTCCTCATCGGAACTCAACTAGCTTAGGTCAACTGTCGTTCCTCATCGGAACTCAAATAGCTTAGGTCAACTGTCGTTCCTCATCGGAACTCAACTAGCTTAGGTCAACTGTCGTTCCTCATCGGAACTCAACTAGCTTAGTCAACTGTCGTTCCTCATCGGAACTCAACTAGCTTAGGTCAACTGTCGTTCCTCATCGGAACTCAAATAGCTTAGGTCAACTGTCGTTCCTCATCGGAACTCAAATATCTTAGGTCAACTGTCGTTCCTCATCGGAACTCAAATAGCTTAGGTCAACTGTCGTTCCTCATCGGAACTCAAATAGCTTAGTCAACTGTCGTTCCTCATCGGAACTCAAATAGCTTAGGTCAACTGTCGTTCCTCATCGGAACTCAAATAGCTTAGGTCAACTGTCGTTCCTCATCGGAACTCAACTAGCTTAGTCAACTGTCGTTCCTCATCGGAACTCAAATAGCTTAGTCAACTGTCGTTCCTCATCGGAACTCAACTAGCTTAGGTCAACTGTCGTTCCTCATCGGAACTCAAATAGCTTAGGTCAACTGTCGTTCCTCATCGGAACTCAACTAGCTTAGGTCAACTGTCGTTCCTCATCGGAACTCAAAAGATAAGATGTTTTTTTTATTAAACAGTTTCAAATTGCAAACACTGAACAGCCTCAAAACGTGGTTTAAAAATAATTTTGATACCATGGATGGTCAGTCATTGCATCCATAACTCTGAGAGTGGTTACATTTCTCCAGCTCCCATCCCACAGCTTTTTACCCAAACAGTGTCGGTCACCGGCGTTGTTATTGTTCAAACTGCAGATTGGCCCCCCGTTAACGTTTGTCAGCTCAAGGGGAGCGTTGAAGCGTGTATAGTGGTCTGAAAACTGAAACCCACTCCACTAAAGGAACAGGGCTTTCAACAGGTTGCTAGAGGACTCGTGAGTGTTGTTTTTGGAGGGTCAGTACAGGGGGACACGGCATGGAAAGGGCCTTTGGGAAGATGTGACTAATACATTTTGACTTGATTAATGGCCAAGTTTGTAAAGGTTTTTATTGCTGAGTATAAAGTTCAATTTCAGTCCATAGCGACTTCCCTCTATGGCCCTTTGGTGATCAGAGATTCCAGGAGCTATGATTGATGTACTGTAGGCTCTATGGCAGAAGGTCTACTTAATGCTAATTTAAACCTTATGGCGATGGACGATTCAGAGCGTAGTGTCTTTTCCTCACAAGAGGGACGGTTCCTTGTACTGTAGTGTGCTCCGACACATTTGACGTTCTCCCGTGTCACATGGAAATTATAACGCGACGTATCATTCCTTTCATAGACGGACGGACAGACGGACGGACGGATGGACGGGGAGGGAGGGGGGGGGCAGTGTTGTGTAGGCAATGAAGCTCGCATCGTTCATTGATCTGATGATCTATAGGCTATATGTTATGCATCAAAATAGCCTATTTTATAGACTGTTCAAACAATAGACCAAACACCAGCCTTATTACAATTCTCCCCAAAGAAGAAGAATCAAGAAGTAAAATCTAGTGATTCCAGGCTATTGATAAAAACAGCTGCGAGATATGGGCTTTTTCTCCTCGACCAAAACACGATATGATTGTATTTTTAGCTGATATGGGAGTGAATAAATTCAAGCTGCATATCAAACTGGGATAATGTTGCAGGTCACACTGGGAAGTAGAATAATATTTGCCAGGGAATATTATTTCATTATAAATCTGAATATTTTACTTGCTGATGTGGAAATCTAATCAACTTCAAAATCACTTAAATTTCAAGATTGCTGTCTTGGTTTAGCTTGGCATTAAATAAGCAACCTGTTTTGCATTGATAACCAAATATCCTTTCGACTGTTCAAGCAATAAACCAAACGATATTGTATCCTTTCTAGAATCCTCCCCAAAAGAAGAGTCTTTGTTAAGAAGTGATAATGTTATTGTAGGCTATTTTGAAACGTAAAAACAGAGAGCCATGTGCTTTTTCCCCCTCTGTTACAAATGATGACATTCTACTTTTAGATGATATGGGATAGAATATATTGAATATTTTTCCTGGTATATTATCTAATTATGAATCAGATTATTTCACTTGGCGATGTAGGAAGCTAAACATCAAAATTTGCCCAAAAATCCTATATCCATTGTTTTAGGGATTTTTTATGCTCCCTGACTGTCCCAATGATTATCAATTATTAGTAAAGTCTAGAAACTGTTTTCGGTTTTAATCATTTTATTCAAGTATAGTGACTTTGTCCCCCCCCACCCCCCAAAAAACTTTTTTAAATATTTTAGTTTGTTCGTTTTTGGACTCGAGCCACCCGATTGGGCCCCCTATTAAAGTGTTCCTATTGGTGAAAAAGGAACAAAAACATAGAGAATAGAACAACAGTGGGTTGTATGTTTGATGCCTCTGAATGAAAGGGTTTTTCCAAAACCATAGGTCACTGTCTCTCAAGTGCTTTGAGGCTACTACTGTCTGACCAGCAGTACTGTTTCCTTCAGTAAAATTATACTACTGACTACAACTGTCTGACCAGCAGTACTGTTTCCTTCAGTAAAGTTATACTACTGACTACTACTGTTTGACCAGCAGTACTGTTTCCTTCAGTAAAGTTATACTACTGACTACTACTGTTTGACCAGCAGTACTGTGTCCTTCAGTAAAATTATACTACTGACTACAACTGTCTGACCAGCAGTACTGTTTCCTTCAGTAAAGTTATACTACTGACTACTACTGTCTGACCAGCAGTACTGTTTCCCGGTGTTGTAGTACTCGAGTCCGACTGCACTCAGACTCTGACTTGACCATTGGGTGACTCAGACCGCCTTCTCGTGCCTATTTGCACTTGGACTGGATAGGCTACAATGATGCAATTTCGACCTGTTAAAGCCAGCGCTCTGCTATTTTAAAATTTGCTCAAAGATGGGTCATTTACCTGTCTTATATCAGTTCGCTTGCCCTCAGATGGGAGGGATAGAAATATTTTAGGTGTGACCTTAAAACCATGATCCAAAGTGCTATTTTCATGCATCGATGTTAAGGATATTTAAGACCAACCAAAAGCTGTTTTTAACGGTAACGTCTTCTTAAAAACTTCTTATTTTATATTGCGTCCCACATGGCCAAAAGCCCGGGAAAATGCAGCGCTGCAAATTCAAATAAAATGATATACAAATCTAACTTTCATTAAATCACACATGAAAGATACTAAATTAAAGCTACACTCGTTGTGAATCCAGCCAACATGTCCGATTTTTAAAAAGCTTTTCGGCGAAAGCATAAGAAGCTATTATCTGATGACAGCACAACAGTAAACAAAGAGGGTAGCATATTTCAACCCTGCAGGCGCTACACAAAACGCAGAAATAAAATATAAAACATGCCTTACCTTTGACGAGCTTCTTTTGTTGGCACTCAAATATGTCCCATAAACATCACAATTGGTCCTTTTGTTCGATTAATTCCGTCCATATATATCCAAAATGTCCATTTATTTGGCGCGTTTGATCCAGAAAAAAACAGATTCCAAATTGCCCAACGTCACTACAAAATATTTCAAAAGTTGCCTGTAAACTTTGCCAAAATATTTCAAACTACTTTTGTAATACAACTTTAGGTATTTTTAAACGTTAATAATCGATCAAATTGAAGACGGGTCTATCTGTGTTCAATACAGGAAGACAACAAACCAAGCTACTTTTCAAGTCTTGCACAACTCTCAACAGTGTTATGCAGTTCCTAGATGGCCGAACTTCTTCATTGCACAAATGAATAACCTCAACCAAATTCCAAAGACTGGTGACATCCAGTGGAAGCGGTAGGAACTGAAAACAAGTTCCTAAGAAATATCGTTTCCCAATGAGAATTCAGTGAACAGACAGAGATCTCAAAAAAATTCAAATCTGAACTGTTAATCCTTGGGGTTTTGACTGCTATATAAGTTCTGTTATACTCACAGACATGATTCAAACAGATTTAGAAACTTCAGAGTGTTTTCTATCCAAATATACTAATACTATGCATATCTTATATTCTTGGCATGAGTAGCAGGAAGTTGAAATTGGGCATGCTATTTATCCAAAAGTGAAAATGCTGCCCCTTATACCTTAAGAAGTTTTAAGGCATGAATTTTGACTGCGGAAACGCAGCCTATCCAGCCGTGACGCACACTGCCTATATGCACATGGAACAAGAGTAATGTGCATTTGGTGCATGTATACTTTGTATTTAGAAACAAAAAAATATATATTGTTTTTACCCCATTTTCTTTTTTAAACCAAGCATAGCCTTCCCTTCGCTTAATGAAGGCTGTTTTCTTTTTGTCCTGACCAGGCTAATCAAGACTATTAATAAAGGGTTTGGCTCACGAGACCGCTTGGAAATAAATATTAATCTCCAAAGCTTTATTAAAAGATCAAGTTTGAGAGGAGCAAAACCGTGAGCTGACATTCCATTTGTATCTATGTATTGTAGCTTGGCCTACATTATTCTAGCCATGCTTTGGACGTGCGTAATACACCATTCATGATGTAGGCGACATGTTTCCATGCCCACCATGAAGCGAGAGATGAGAACCTTGACGAATACCGGTAAACCTGTATTTAGAAGTTACTTTCATTTAACAATTGCTTCTTTCCCGTTTCACATTTGTAAAAGCCAAATCCCCCAGTAGGCTACCCTTACCCGACCCGAGGTCAGGGCTGGTTCAACAGCATTCATTTTTTTATCCTGACGATATTATGATATCATTGCATTTTACATGTATTTATTGTTGTTGTTGTTGTTGACATAGAATTTCATTCAAACCAAATGTATTATAATGATTCACACTGTTCTGGTTTGATTGAGAATGCGATCTGAATGATGGTTCCAATACACATATAAAACATTGTATTTGGGAGTAGTATAAACGGTGAGTGGACAATCTTCCCTTTCGCTTTATTTTGGATCTTAGTCCAGCTACTGTGAAACGTTTGGATGTGTGTAAATCATAACAGTTATTGATTCGTTTTGTTTAGAATTTGATTGTAATTATTCACATTATTTTTAGGCCTATATCGATATTGAAATGTATCATGCTTATTGACATCGTTTGGCATGTCCATGCTCAGCCATATTGCAATTTACAGCAGGCATAGCCCCAATATTAGTGGGAATGATATGAATATATTTCAACATGGATGCCATGCAATTACTTAGAACGCTGTTGACTGTAAACAGGTTCAAGTTAACATAGCAAAGATGGGTCTACATTTTGTTATTTCGTTTCTGTAACCCTTCAACAAACTAGAATGGACTAACATTGGAATTGGAGTTGATTCCAAAGCAATACATATAAGACCGTACATACGCAATTTGAAGCAACCACATATTTAGTCATGGAGCACGTTCTGATTGGCCAGTTAGGAGCCAAGCCTCGACACACCCACAACAGCTTCATTCATCAAAACTCAGCCCTTTTGCTCCATCACCAGCACTGCAATGAACATTTTTGGTTGCGAAAATAGCTTCAATATTTCTGACACCCCCGAAACTATAACTTTTAGATTTTATTTATTTATTTTTATTTCACCTTTATTTAACCAGGTAGGCAAGTTGAGAACACGTTCTCATTTACAACTGTGACCTGGCCAAGATAAAGCAAAGCAGTGCAACAAAAACAACACAGAGTAACACATGGAATAAACCAACATACAGTCAATAATACGGTAGAAGTCTATATACAGTGTGTGCAAATGAAGTAAGATTAGGGAGGTAAGGCCATAAATAGGCCAATAGTGGTGAAGTAATTACAATTTAGCAATTTACACTGGAGTGATATACAGTTGAAGTCGGAAGTTTACATACAATTAGGTTGGAGTCATTAAAACTCATTTTTCAACCACTCCACAAATTTCTTGTTCACAAACTATAGTTTTGGCAAGTTGATTAGGACATCTACTTTGTGCAATTTTTCCAACAATTGTTTACAGACAGATTATTTCACTTATAATTCACTGTATCACAATTCCAGTGGGTCAGAAGTTTACATACACTAAGTTGACTGTGCCTTTAAACAGCTTGGAAAATTCCAGAAAATGATGTCATGTCTTTAGAAGCTTCTGATAGGCTAATTGACATGATTTGACTCAATTGGAAGTGTACCTGTGGATGTATTTCAAGGCCTACCTTCAAACTCAGTGCCTCTTTGCTTGGAATTATGGGAAAATCAAAAGAAATCAGCCAAGACCTCAGAAAAAACATTGTAGACCTCTACAAGTCTGGTTCGTCACAGGGAGAAATTTCCAAATGCTTGACGGTACCACATTAATCTGTACCAACAATAGCACGCAAGTATAAATACCATGGGACCATGCAGCCGTCGTACCGCTCAGGAAGGAGATGTGTTCTGTTTCCTAGAGATGAACGTACTTTGGTGCGAAAAGTGCAAATCACTCCCAGAACAACAGCAAAGGAACTTGTGAAGATGCTGGCGGAAACAGGTACAAAAGTATCTATATCCACAGTAAAACGAGTCCTTTATCAACATAACATGAAAGGCCGCTCAGCAAGGAAGAAGCCACTGCTCCAAAACCACCATTAAAAAAAGCCAGACTATGGTTTGGAACTGCACATGGGGAGAAAGATTGTACTTTTTGGAGAAATGTCCTCTGGTCTGATGAAACAAAAATAGACCTGTTTGGCTATAATGACCATCGTTATGTTTGGAGGAAAAGGGGGAGGCTTGCAAGCTGAAGAACACCATCCCAAACGTGAAGCACAGGGGTGGCAGCATCATGTCGTGGGGGTGCTTTGCTGCAGGAGGGACTGGTGCACTTCACAAAGTAGGTGGCATCATGAGGGGGAAAATGACGTGGATACATGAAGCAACATCTCAAGTCATCAGTCAGGAAGTTAAAGCTGGTCGGAAATGGGTCTACCAAATGGACAATGACCCCGAGCATATTTCCAAAGTTGTGGAAAAATGGCTTAAGGACAACAAAGTCAAGGTATTGGAGTGGCCATCACAGAACCCTGACCTCAATCCTATAGAACATTTGTGGGCAGAACTGAAAAGGCGTGTGCGAGCAAGGAGGCCTAAAACCTGACTCCGTTACATCAGGAGGTATGTGCCAAAATTCACCCAACTTATTGTGGGAAACTTGTGTAAGGCTCCCCAAAATGTTTGACCCAAGTTAAACAATTTAAAGGCAATTCTACCAAATACTGATTGAATGTATGTAAACTTCGGACCCACTGGGAATGTGATGAAATAAATAAATTGTTCTCTACTATTATTCTGACATTTTACATTGTTAAAATAAAGTGGTGATCCTAACTGACCTAAGACAGGGAATTTTTACCCAGGATTAAATGTCAGGAATCGTGAAACTGAGTTTAAATGTATTTGGCTAAGGTGTATGTAAACTTCCGACTTAAACTGTATGGGATGAGGATTTACATTGCATTAGGTTTGTTAATCAATTACAAATGACATGACCCTCCTCTGGACAACCCCCCCCCCCCACTAAACCCACTCCCATACTGAAATGAAGAAGCATTACCCCCCCCCCCATTTTTCTCCAGGTAACAATTGTGTACATTTCTACCACCAGAAGTCCTGAAAAACCATTTCCCCTGCCTATTATAGTGGATAGATCTCTAAACAGTCACAGCAGGCTGGATGCAACAGGGAGCAACAGTTTGCAACTGGAGCCTCTGCGCCCCACTGTTTGTGTATGTGTGTCACAGTGTATGTGTGTCACTGTGTGTTTGTGTATGTGTGTCACTGTGTGTGTTTGTGTGTGTGTGTGTGTGTCACTGTGTGTGTGTGTTTGTGTATGTGTATGTGTATGTGTGTCACTGTGTGTGTGTGTGTGTGTGTGTGTGTGTGTGTGTGTGTGTGTGTGTGTGTGTGTTTGTGTATGTGTGTTTGTGTATGTGTGTCACTGTGTGTGTGTGTTTGTGAATGTGTGTCACTGTGTGTGTGTGTTTGTGAATGTGTGTCACTGTGTGTGTTTGTGTGTGTGTGTGTTTGCCTCTCGTTATGGCATGGGTTCCCAAACTATTTTGGCCTACGACCCCATTTTGATATCTGAAAGCTCTCGATGACCCCAACCATGTGAGAAAAAATTATGTAATTAACTTTTTTCTTTGGGCCTATGGCAAAACATTCTAACAGTATTTCTGTCTTCTCAACTCATCATCACATATTTTTAATGTGGGGCTATGACAGTCAATTGCAAATTAGTCTGACATAATGCCTCTTACCTTACCACCACTAATGAGATGGGTGTGGCTTGATGCATGTCGTGTCGGAGCTTCTCAAAGTCAGGGGGCGTGGTCGACAGTGCACACCTCATCAAATAAAATAAAATAAAATGTATTTATATAGCCCTTCGTACATCTGCTGATATCTCAAAGTGCTGTACAGAAACTCAGCCTAAAACCCCAAACAGCAAGCAATGCAGGTGTAGAAGCACGGTGGCTAAGAAAAACTCCCTAGAAAGGCCAAAACCTAGGATGAAACCTAGAGAGGAACCAGGCTATGTGGGGTGGCCAGTCCTCTTCTGGCTGTGCCGGGTGGAGATTATAACAGAACATGGCCAAGATGTTCAAATGTTCATAAATGACCAGCATGGTCGTATAATAATAAGGCAGAACAGTTGAAACTGGAGCAGCAGCACAGTCAGATGGACTGGGGACAGCAAGGAGTCATCATGTCAGGTAGTCCTGGGGCATGGTCCTAGGGCTCAGGTCAGTTGAAACTGGAGCAGCAGCACGGCCAGGTGGACTGGGGACAGCAAGGAGTCATCATGTCAGGTAATCCTGGGGCATGGTCCTAGGGCTCAGGTCCTCCGAGAGAGAGAAGGAGAGAATTAGAGAACGCACACTTAGATTCACATAGGACACCGAATAGGACAGGAGAAGTACTCCAGATATAACAAACTGACCCTAGCCCCCTGACACATAAACTACTGCAGCATAAATACTGGAGGCTGAGACAGGAGGGGTCAGGAGACACTGTGGACCCATCCGAGGACACCCCCGGACAGGGCCAAACAGGAAGGATATAACCCCACCCACTTTGCCAAAGCACAGCCCCCACACCACTAGAGGGATATCTTCAACCACCAACTTACCATCCTGAGACAGGGCCGAGTATAGCCCACAAAGATCTCCGCCATGGCACAACCCAAGGGGGGGCGCCAACCCAGACAGGATGACCACATCAGTGAATCAACCCACTCAGGTGACGCACCCCTTCCAGGGACGGCATGAGAGGGCCCCAGTAAGCCAGTGACTCAGCCCCTGTAATAGGGTTAGAGGCAGAGAATCCCAGTGGAAAGAGGGGAACCGGCCAGGCAGAGACAGCAAGGGCGGTTCGTTTCTCCAGAGCCTTTCCGTTCACCTTCCCACTCCTGGGCCAGACTACACTCAATCATATGACCCACTGAAGAGATGAGTCTTCAGTAAAGACTTAAAGGTTGAGACCGAATTTGCGTCTCTGACATGGGTAGGCAGACCGTTCCATAAAAATGGAGCTCTATAGGACAAAGCCCTGCCTCCAGCTGTTTGCTTAGGAAGACTGAGGAACAAAAGCATTGGGTCTCTATCGGACCTTATGAAGCTATGCTATCGTAAATACAGAATTGTATGCATGATGAAATGATGAACCAACCCCTTTTCTACATTTCTATAAAAGCCCCCGTGACCCAATTCACGGCGAAGCCAACCTCAGCATGAGCTCTGGTTGCGAATGGTTGAATGGCAAAATCACAAAATCAACATTGTGTTCTCAATGACGTGAGGACTGATGTCCATACTTATAAAAGGGCGAATTTCAAGGTGGATGTGACGATCGCCACGCTGGAAGGATGAATTTCGCCGATACCAGCCAGAATATAGCATGAGCTTGTAGCATGGCAACTTGGTATGAACTTTGAACTCTTATTCACTTAAGAAGTGATACATCCTAGATGTTGAGTTATCAGCAGCAGCTGTAAACGTGGGCTAGGAAAGGACGGACAATCTCTTCAGAAAGACAGGGTACTACAACGTATCCGTTCTACCACACGACAAAAGACTACAACGTATCCGCCCAGAAATATTCTTCAAAGGACAAGGGAGTTTCTGCTGGGCAACCCAGCCTTCCATCTTCGATCAATCTATCGAAACCCAACTCAGAGTAAATATATTTATTATTTTCCTTTTCCGAATGGGAGGTTATTTAGAATGCATACAATTCTTTTGTTCCTCAGTCTTCCTGCTCTTTCATTCAAACCCAACCCCCTTTCTTTGTGTAACCAGCCGTCATATCGGTTTCGTCTGCTAGGGATGTTTTCTTTTAGGACATGATTAGTAATCAATGTATGATCCTTCCTGTGTATATGTAATTCTGTGTGACTATTTAGGTATTTAGTAAATAAATAATAAATAAAAAAAATGGTATTGCTGATTCAACTTGTTAGCCAGGGTTCGTGAAGATAACCAACAATTTTATGATGTTCAAATGAATAAGGTGACGATTAATAATTGACTGCTATTGATATAAAAGATGACCAAATCTTTAAGAGTTTATTCGGAAGACAACAGCTCTATAAACATTCTTCGGTGTTGCCCCGGCTTCCTAGTTAATTACATTTACTTGATTAGTTTAATCAGTAAAGGTAATATTAATTACAGAGAATTGATTTTATAAAATAGCATGTCATATTATTTAATCGATAGTAAAGACACAACACTATCCAGAACCTGATATCTGTTCTTCCTCACTTCATCTGACCTGACCTCGGCCCCAAATTCCTAACTCATAGGATCCCTGATGTCCAACGATAACATATTCTGACAGAATGTAAACGTTCTACATTCCCCTCTCTCCCTCAGTGATATGGTTAAGGATACTTCATATTTTCAAGTTTTAGAACTCAGAACCCATCAGAGGTGAGCAGTCATCACTCGTGTGGGACACAGATCCTGTGTTCTGTTAGAAGTACACACAGCCGTGGGATGGGTGGCATGGTTGGCATGGTTGGCATGGTTGGCTTTTGAAAGACTCTCCAATAAGAATTCTTTCCTCTGAATCCACTGATTCGGTCACTCATCTATAGAAGGTTTTTGTATTTCCCCTGCATGCTTGCGTTCGGTTAATTTGGTTTGCCAAATATGTCTGTTACACAGGCAAGGAGACACATTTTCTGACACAGAAAGTCAACCAAGTCTTGTTCCGCTCTCTTATTGGGGCGGCAGGGTAGCCTAGTGGTTAGAGTGTTGGACTAATAACCGGAAGATTGCAAGTTCAAACCCCCAAGCTGACAAGGTACAAATCTGTCGTTCTGCCCCTGAACAGGCAGGGGCAGTTCCTAGGCCGTCCTTGAAAATAAGAATGTGTTCTTAACTGACTTGCCTAGTTAAATAAAGGTTAATAAATAAATGCAAAACATCTTTTCAACACTCCCCCTCGATAACCACCAAGCCTCGGTGTGAAATCGTACATTGTCATGCTCTGATCCCTCATCTCCTCATAGTTTTGTGAACAGGAGTCAAAGTTACCTGCTGCAGTATATCTCTGAGTTCTGCTCTCAGCTCTTTTGCCGCCAGGTGTATCCATTCTAGCTCAGTGGGTGTATCATACAATGTGTCCATATGGCAGAGGGTAGAGTGTAGAGGCCTGCTCGCCGTCCCGCCATAGATGGAACCCCATCTGTGCAAAAGCCGACCATTCGACCCCATATGGAATCTGTTTTTCGTCTATACAGCCATGCAGCATACTGAACATCCCCTGTGCCGTTTTACGCTCGGGATTTGTAAGACAGAAGAATTTGTCCTCGTGAATAGCATCCCCCGACATGTAGCAAACAAAAGTCAATGCATGGGAATCTCAGCCCTCATATATAATGTCCATTTGGAGAGCACAAACTGGGGAGTTTTTGAGTCATTCAGTCAGAGTTTCCTCTTGATTGCTAGCAATAGCATACATTCTTTGTTTAACAGTGTAATCTGAGAAAGGTTTTGATGTGAGTTTCTGTGCCTCTGCATCCGCACACATCGTTTTCACCAAATAAATTGCAGCCGGTAATATCAAAGTCTCTGCAATAGTGTGTGGTTTCATAGTGGTGCAGGCCTAGTCCTTCACTGGGGGAATGATTCAACAGTGTGTGGTTTCATAGTGTAGTAGGCCTAGTCCTTCACTGGGGGAATGATTCAACAGTGTGTGGTTTCATAGTGTAGCAGGCCTAGTCCTTCACTGGGGGAATGATTCAACAGTGTGTGGTTTCATAGTGTAGCAGGCCTAGTCCTTCACTGTGGGAATGATTCAACAGTGTGTGGTTTCATAGTGTAGCAGGCCTAGTCCTTCACTGTGGGAATGATTCAACAGTGTGTGGTTTCATAGTGTAGCAGGCCTAGTCCTTCACTGTGGGAATGATTCAACAGTGTGTGGTTTCATAGTGTAGCAGGCCTCGTCCTTCACTGTGGGAATGATTCAACAGTGTGTGGTTTCATAGTGTAGCAGGCCTAGTCCTTCACTGTGGGAATGATTCAACAGTGTGTGGTTTCATAGTGTAGCAGGCCTCGTCCTTCACTGTGGGAATGATTCAACAGTGTGTGGTTTCATAGTGTAGCAGGCCTAGTCCTTCACTGGGGGAATGATTCAACAGTGTGTGGTTTCATAGTGTAGCAGGCCTAGTCCTTCACTGGGGGAATGATTCAACAGTGTGTGGTTTCATAGTGTAGCAGGCCTAGTCCTTCACTGGGGGAATGATTCAACAGTGTGTGGTTTCATAGTGTAGCAGGCCTAGTCCTTCACTGTGGGAATGATTCAACAGTGTGTGGTTTCATAGTGTAGCAGGCCTAGTCCTTCACTGTGGGAATGATTCAACAGTGTGTGGTTTCATAGTGTAGCAGGCCTCGTCCTTCACTGTGGGAATGATTCAACAGTGTGTGGTTTCATAGTGTAGCAGGCCTAGTCCTTCACTGTGGGAATGATTCAACAGTGTGTGGTTTCATAGTGTAGCAGGCCTCGTCCTTCACTGTGGGAATGATTCAACAGTGTGTGGTTTCATAGTGTAGCAGGCCTAGTCCTTCACTGTGGGAATGATTCAACAGTGTGTGGTTTCATAGTGTAGCAGGCCTAGTCCTTCACTGTGGGAATGATTCAACAGTGTGTGGTTTCATAGTGTAGCAGGCCTCGTCCTTCACTGTAGGAATGATTCAACAGTGTGTGGTTTCATAGTGTAGCAGGCCTCGTCCTTCACTGGGGGAATGTTTCAGGTGCCACGGTCAAGTGCAGCCTTTTCCCACAATCTAAGGGAGCTTTCTTGTTGAATTTTATAGTTTATATTTGAATTATTATCATTTACTTTTTTTAAGGTTAACCACATTATATTGATTTTGAGGTACAAAGACGATATTATAATGTATTTATATATATATATATATATATTATATATATGTATATTATTTTGGGGGGGATTTTGGAAATTCTCTTATGACCCCATTTTCATATTACACTAACGACCCCACATGGGGTCGCGAATCTTAATTTGGGAACGGCTGCATAATGTTATTGTATACGCTTTGTAATTGACCCGCCATCTCCTGGCTGCTTGTTTTATTACATCACGTGAACCGCACAGTGACTGTGTTTGTGTGGGGTGACAACTTTGTGGCAATTAAAACACTAAGCCACAACATTGTTTGTGTTTTACATAGGGTCCTTGCTATCAGGGCTCCTTGGGACGTCTCTACCCCATTGAAGTTGAAATTTGAAATACTTAGTGTAATACTTAGTGTATGGTTAGGCTTTAGGGTAGGGATGTCCGAAGGAACCTAGATAGCACTAACCTTTTACACAGGCAGCCCGATTCTGATATGTTTTACACTAATTGGTCATTTTATTAATCACAGCACATCTTTTCACATCAGATCTTTTTCAGAGCTGATTAGTCAAAAGACCAATTAGTGAAAAATATCTGAATTGAGTCTGACAGAAAACAGCCTGAAAAAGTAAATGTTTACCCCAAGTCTGGAGCCCACACAACATTTCATTCATGTTCAAAACATCTACTTATTTGTGTTCAATTTGAATTGATAATCATGATCAACATTAGCATATTAGCAGACAAAATGAAAGAGATGAGGTCTAGAGATATGGGAAGGGATGAAGGGATCGAGAAGGATGTGTTGCTTGTTTATCCGTTAGTTGTTACTGTGTCATCTATTGTAGGGTTTCCCCAACCTGCGAGATCAACAAGGACAGAGATTATGCCAAACATTCCTTTTTTATTTGATTTATTTTATTTCACCTTTATTTAACCAGGTAGGCCAGATCACCTTTATTTAACCAGGTAGGCCAGATCACCTTTATTTAACCAGGTAGGCCAGATCACCTTTATTTAACCAGGTAGGCCAGATCACCTTTATTTAACCAGGTATAATAGGTATAGGTGTGCTATGTTCAGGTGCAGTAATCTGTGAGCTGCTCTGACAGTTGGTGCTTAAAGCTAGTGAGGGAGATAAGTGTTTCCAGTTTCAGAGATTTTTGTAGTTCGTTCCAGTCATTGGCAGCAATGACTTACAAATAAACTATCAAGTGCTCTCAGGAGCCAAATGTTCATTCAACCAAGTCAAACATTTCAGTCAGTTCACGGAGATGTGCATATGTACGTTCTGTAGTAGAGCGGCAGGTAGCCTAGTGATTAGAGCATTGGGCCAGTAACCGAAAGGTTACTGGAAACCTCATATCCTGTGTGCCGCATTTATTGTAGCTGGGGATTTTAACAAAGTACATTTGAGGACAACGCTACTGAAGTTCTACCAATACATGTGGTTCTACAAGACTGTGGTACACGCTCTGGTAAAACACTTGACCCCTGCTACTCCAACTTTCAGGATGCCTACAAGGCCCTCCCCCGCCCCCCCTTTCGGCAAATCTCATCACGACTCAATTTTTACTCCTCCCTTCCTATAGGCAGAAACTCAAACAGGAAGTACCCGTGCTAATGACTATTCAATGCTGGTCTGACCAATTGGAATCCACACTTCAAGATGGTTTTGATCTTGGGGACTGGGATATGTTTCGGGTTGACCTCCGAGAGCAACATAGATGAATCCACAGACACGGTGACTGATTTTCATTAGGTAGTGTACAGGAGATGTTGTACCCACTGTGACTATTAAAACCTACCCTAATCAGAAAGCATGGATAGATGGCAGCATTTGCACAAAACTTGAAGTGGTGAACCATCAAATTTAACTGTGGTAAGGTGACTGGGAATATGGCCTAATAGGCAGGTTATTCCCTCCATAAGGCAATCAAACAGGCAACAGGTAACAGGTAACCTCAGTATAGAGACAAAGTGGAGTCGCAATTCAATGGCTCAGACACACAACGTATGTGGGCAGGGTCTACAGACAATCAAGCAATCAATCAACTATATTTATAAAGCCCTTCTTACATCAGCTGATGTCACAAAGTGCTGTACAGAAACCCAGACAATTATGGACTACAAAGGGAAAACCAGCCACGTCGCGGACACCGACGTCTTGCTTCCGGACAAACTAAACACCTTCTTCACCTGCTTTGAGGATAACACAGTGCAACTGACGCGGTCCGTTACCAAGGACTCTGGGCTCTCCTTCTCCATTGCTAACGTGAGCAAGACATTTAAGCGTGTTAACCCTCACAAGGCTGCCGGCCCAGATGCAGACCAGCTGGCTGGAGTGTTTACTGTAGTCCCCACATGCTTCAAGATGTTCACCATTGGTCCTGTACCCCAAAAAAGCAAAGGTAACTGAACTAAATGACTATCGCCCCATAGCACTCACTTCTGTCATCATGAAGTGCTTTGAGAAACGAGTCAAGGAGTCTCTACCTTACCTGACACCCTAGACGCACTTCAACTGTGTGTATTGTTAGATATTACTGCGCTGTCGGAGCTAGAAACACAAGCATTTCGCTACACCCGCAATAACATCTGCTAAACATGTGTATGTGACAAATAACATTTGATTTGATTTGACTTCCTCATCCTCATTGTGCAGTACTGGGACTCTGGTATGAATGCTCCAAAAACACCCAAATACCTCCTTTTAGAAAGGGAAACACTGTCAGTAGAGGGATACGGGTCTCAGTATAGTGATACGGGTCTCGGTGCAGTGATACGGGTCCCGGTACAGTGATACATACGGGTCTCAGTATAGTGATACGGGTCTCAGTAGAGTGATACGGGTCTCAGTATAGTGATACGGGTCTCAGTAGAGTGATACGGGTCTCAGTAGAGTGATACGGGTCTCAGTAGAGTGATACGGGTCTCGGTGCAGTGATACGGGTCCCGGTACAGTGATACATACGGGTCTCGGTAGAGTGATACAGGTCTCGGTAGAGTGATACGGGTCTCAGTAGACTGATACGGGTCTCAGTAGAGTGATACAGGTCTCAGTAGAGTGATACGGGTCTCGGTATAATGATACGGGTCTCAGTATAGTGATCCAGGTCTCAGTAGAGTGATCCAGGTCTCAGTAGAGTGATCCAGGTCTCAGTAGAGTGATACGGGTCTCAGTATAGTGATCCAGGTCTCAGTATAGTGATCCAGGTCTCAGTATAATGATCCAGGTCTCAGTATAGTGATCCAGGTCTCAGTATAGTGATCCAGGTCTCAGTATAATGATCCAGGTCTCAGTATAGTGATCCAGGTCTCAGTATAGTGATCCAGGTCTCAGTATAGTGATCCAGGTCTCAGTATAGTGATACTGGTCTCAGTATAGTGATCCAGGCCTCAGTATAGTGATCCAGGCCTCAGTATAGTGATCCAGGTCTCAGTATAGTGATCCAGGTCTCAGTATAATGATCCAGGTCTCAGTATAGTGATCCAGGTCTCAGTATAGTGATCCAGGTCTCAGTATAGTGATCCAGGTCTCAGTATAGTGATCCAGGTCTCAGTATAGTGATCCAGGTCTCAGTATAGTGATCCAGGTCTCAGTATAGTGATACTGGTCTCAGTATAGTGATACTGGTCTCAGTATAGTGATCCAGGTCTCAGTATAGTGATACTGGTCTCAGTATAGTGATCCAGGTCTCAGTATAGTGATCCAGGTCTCAGTATAATGATCCAGGTCTCAGTATAGTGATCCAGGTCTCAGTATAGTGATCCAGGTCTTAGTATAGTGATCCAGGTCTCAGTATAGTGATCCAGGTCTCAGTATAGTGATACTGGTCTCAGTATAGTGATACTGGTCTCAGTATAGTGATCCAGGTCTCAGTATAGTGATCCAGGTCTCAGTATAATGATCCAGGTCTCAGTATAGTGATCCAGGTCTCAGTATAGTGATCCAGGTCTCAGTATAGTGATACTGGTCTCAGTATAGTGATACTGGTCTCAGTATAGTGATCCAGGTCTCAGTATAGTGATCCAGGTCTCAGTATAGTGATCCAGGTCTCAGTATAGTGATCCAGGTCTTTAGATGTTGTACATTGAAATTGAGTCATTCCGAACTTCATCTGTAACGTTAAATTCCATTTTGTGCGATTTGAGCTGTTTTCCCGATCCAGCTGTTCTCTGTGTAGCCTGCTGCTAGACCGGACAACAAAGAATCTGGAACCTTCTATAACATGCCTATTACATTTAAAAAATTGTTTGTAAAAAAATATAAAGTTATTCTTTAAGTTGGTATTGATGAATAACCCGTCTGATTTATGTTGTTTTCCCCTTTTTAGATGGTGTCTGCACCACGGCGGACTGCACTCAGTCAGGTAAATACAAACACACACACACACACACACACACACAGACACACACACACAGACACACACACACACACACACACACAGACACAGACACACACATACACATACACATACACATACACATACACATACACACACACACATACACACACACACACATACACACACACACACACACACACACACACACACACACACACACACACACACACACACACACACACACAGAGGTAGAATATGAGCTGTGTTTGTCTGTGTGCAGCATCTCGCCTGTTAGAGAACATGGATGCCAATGTGGACCCGTGTGACAACTTCTACCAGTATGCCTGTGGAGGCTGGTTGAAGAAGAACGTCATCCCAGAGACCAGCTCCCGATACAGCACCTTCGACATCCTACGAGACGAACTGGAGGTGGTCCTCAAAGGTTAGAGACACACACACACGGCTAGGAAGCAGAATTTGTGTGTCCTGGTTAGAGACGTTTTGTGGCATAGTTTGGATCCAGTGAGTTTGCCAGGGTGGTGGGAGTGAGGGCTAGGTTTGGATCTGTTGTCCAGGGAGATGGGAGTGAGGGCTAGGTTTGGATCTGTTGGATCTGTTGTCCAGGGAGGTGGGAGTGAGGGCTAGGTTTGGCTCTGTTGTTCAGGGAGGTGGGAGTGAGGGCTAGGTATTGGATCTGTTGTCCAGGGAGGTGGGAGTGAGGGCTAGGTTTGGATCTGTTGTCCAGGGAGGTGGGAGTGAGGGCTAGGTTTGGATCTGTTGTCCAGGGAGGTGGGAGTGAGGGCTAGGTTTGGATCTGTTGTTCAGGGAGGTGGGAGTGAGGGCTAGGTTTGGATCTGTTGTCCAGGGAGGTGGGAGTGAGGGCTAGGTTTGGATCTGTTGTCCAGGGAGATGGGAGTGAGGGCTAGGTTTGGATCTGTTGTCCAGGGAGGTGGGAGTGAGGGCTAGGTTTGGATCTGTTGTTCAGGGAGGTGGGAGTGAGGGCTAGGTTTGGATCTGTTGTCCAGGGAGGTGGGAGTGAGGGCTAGGTTTGGATCTGTTGTCCAGGGAGGTGGGAGTGAGGGCTAGGTTTGGATCTGTTGTCCAGGGAGGTGGGAGTGAGGGCTAGGTTTGGATCTGTTGTCCAGGGAGGTGGGAGTGAGGGCTAGGTTTGGATCTGTTGTCCAGGGAGGTGGGAGTGAGGGCTAGGTTTGGATCTGTTGTCCAGGGAGGTGGGAGTGAGGGCTAGGTTTGGATCTGTTGTCCAGGGAGATGGGAGTGAGGGCTAGGTTTGGATCTGTTGTCCAGGGAGATGGGAGTGAGGGCTAGGTTTTGGATCTGTTGTCCAGGGAGGTGGGAGTGAGGGCTAGGTTTTGGATCTGTTGTCCAGGGAGGTGGGAGTGAGGGCTAGGTTGGGATCTGTTGTCCAGGGAGGTGGGAGTGAGGGCTAGGTTTGGATCTGTTGTCCAGGGAGGTGGGAGTGAGGGCTAGGTTTGGATCTGTTGTCCAAGGAGATGGGAGTGAGAGGGGGCTAGGTTTTGGATCTGTTGTCCAGGGAGATGGGAGTGAGGGCTAGGTTTGGATCTGTTGTCCAGGAAGATGGGAGTGAGAGGGGGCTAGGTTTTGGATCTGTTGTCCAGGGAGATGGGAGTGAGAGAGGGGGCTAGGTTTTGGATCTGTTGTCCAGGGAGATGGGAGTGAGAGGGGGCTAGGTTTTGGATCTGTTGTCCAGGGAGGTGGGAGTGAGGGCTAGGTTTGGATCTGTTGTCCAGGGAGGTGGGAGTGAGGGCTAGGTATTGGATCTGTTGTCCAGGGAGGTGGGAGTGAGGGCTAGGTATTGGATCTGTTGTCCAGGGAGGTGGGAGTGAGGGCTAGGTATTGGATCTGTTGTCCAGGGAGGTGGGAGTGAGGGCTAGGTTTGGATCTGTTGTCCAGGGAGGTGGGAGTGAGGGCTAGGTTTTGGATCTGTTGTCCAGGGAGGTGGGAGTGAGGGCTAGGTTGGGATCTGTTGTCCAGGGAGGTGGGAGTGAGGGCTAGGTTTTGGATCTGTTGTCCAGGGAGATGGGAGTGAGAGGGGGCTAGGTTTTGGATCTGTTGTCCAGGGAGGTGGGAGTGAGGGCTAGGTTTGGATCTGTTGTCCAGGGAGGTGGGAGTGAGGGCTAGGTATTGGATCTGTTGTCCAGGGAGGTGGGAGTGAGGGCTAGGTATTGGATCTGTTGTCCAGGGAGGTGGGAGTGAGGGCTAGGTTTGGTGTGGTTGGAGGATATACTGGAGTTTAAGCAGCTTCTCTTTCAGGAAAAGACAGACTCTTGGAATAGGTACTGTTGTTAATGGGGGCATCTATCTACAGCGTTTTACCATGATTGCGGTCTCCGCCAACGCAGGAACATTTCCTTTCAAAGGTGCATAGAGGACAAGCACGATCTGATTAGAATAGTTGGATGCCTTTAACATCTGCTAAGGAGATGAGTCTGAAGCGAATGTGGGTCTGGCCATCTGACTAGCTGTCTCCTTGCTGTCCCCAGTCCACCTGGTCGCGCTGCTGCTCCAGGTTCAACTGTTCTGCCTGCGTCTATGGAACCCTGACCTGTTCACCGGACGTGCTACCTTGTCCCAGACCTGCTGTTTTCAACTCTCTAGAGACAGCAGGTGCGGTAGAGATACTCTGAATGATCGGCTATGAAAAGCCAACTGACATTTACTCCTGAGGTGCTGACCTGTTCCACCCTCTACAACCACTGTGATTATTATTATTTGACCCTGCCAGTCATTTATGAACATTTGAACATCTTGGCCATGTTCTGTTATAATCTCCACCCGGCACAGCCAGAAGAGGACTGGCCACCCCTCATAGCCTGGTTCCTCTCTAGGTTTCTTCCTAGGTTCTGGCCTTTCTAGGGAGTTTTTTCCTAGCCACCGTGCTTCTACACCTGCATTGCTTGCTGTTTGGGGTTTTAGGCTGAGTTTCTGCACAGCACTTTGTGACATCAGCTGATGTAAGAAGGGCTATATAAATACATTTGATTGATTGATTGACTAGGAATGAGCATCTTGTTAGCTCCATCTTGACAGTGGATTTACAGGAAGGGTCCCCCTTAGACCTGGGAGGTGGGGGCTGTGAGGTGTGTGTGTGTGTGTGTGTGTGTGTGTGTGTGTGTGTGTGTGTGTGTGTGTGTGTGTGTGTGTGTGTGTGTGTGTGTGTGTGTGTGTGTGTGTGTGTGTGTGTGTGTGTGTGTGTGTATCAGTTGTGAGTTACATGTTCCACGTTACCTGCTGCAGATTTTTGAGAAGGCCAGAGGAATCCTGAGCAGGTTGACCAAGTGGAAGGGCAGAGGGGGTTGTCTGACATTTATGGTCTGTTAATAAGGATCGTACCCTTTTTTAAAACATTTTCGCCTAAAATGACATACCCAAATCTGACTACCTGTAACTCAGGACCTGAAGAAAGGATATGCATATTATTGATACCATTTGAAAGGAAACACATTGAAGTTTCTGGAAATGTGAAATTTATTTATGAGAATATAACACATTAGATCTGGTAAGAGATAATACAAAGATTAAAACATGCTTTTAAAAATATTTTTCTATCATCTTTGAAATGCAAGAGAAATGTCATACTTTCAGATAGGAGTCTAGGTGTAATTTAGATTTTGGCCACCAGATGGTAGCAGTTTGTGTGTAAAGTTTCAGACTGATCCAGTGAAGAATTACATTACTGCACAATATTTTGTGTCAAGTCTACCAGGAGTTTGCCCAAATGTGCTGAATTGGTCAATTGATACATTTTCAACTATAGAGAACATACACAAATGTTATGGTAATGCATTTTTTTAGTTTACACTCACCCAGAAATGTCATACATGATGGATCATTAGTTTATACAATAACCTTCAGATATCTAGATGGTCGGACATGGTGGGTGTGGAGCCAGATACAACATTGGGGTCAAACTTTAGTCCCCAATTCCTACATTTTAACATAAAAATGGATTTTATCAAACAAAACTATGCAACATTTTATCTCTGGGACCCTCAGGATGACAAATCAGAGTAAGATTACTGAATGTAAGTAAATTATTTACCTTCAAATGTATCAAACCGGATGCCGTGATTAAAGTTGTTTTTATCATGCCATCAAACCAGAGCATGGTATTGTTTCACTGTAATAGCTACTGCTAATTGGACCCTACAGTTAGATAAAAAATCATTTAAGCTTTCTGCCCATTTAAGACATGTCTATGTCCCGGAAAGTTGGCTGCTGTTTACAATGTCATTCTTGTCACATTAGCGCAACTTAGCAACAACCGTCCCGGTTTACAAACACCCATCCTATAGAGGTTAAAGGACCCTACAGTGTAGAACATTTACCATCTGTTAAAGAGACCCTATCTGTTAAAGAGACCCTATCTGTTAAAGAGACCCTATCTGTTAAAGAGACCCTACAGTGTAGAACATTTACCATCTGTTAAAGAGACCCTATCTGTTAAAGAGACCCTATCTGTTAAAGAGACCCTACAGTGTAGAACATTTACCACCTGTTAAAGAGACTCTATCTGTTAAAGAGACTCTATCTGTTAAAGAGACTCTATCTGTTAAAGAGACTCTATCTGTTAAAGAGACCCTATCTGTTAAAGAGACCCTATCTGTTAAAGAGACCCTACAGTGCACGTGATGAAAATCCTAGATATTCTTCATCCAAGATGAGTCTGAATAATGGTAGACAGATGTATATGGATGGAAATATGAAAGACTCTCTAAGTCCTCTATTTTAGCTTCTTTTACAGTCGACCTCTCCCTCACTTTCTCTCCCTCTTCCACTTTCTATCCCCTCAATCACTCTCTGGATCACCCCTTTATCTTTCATTCTGTCTCTCCACCTCTTCTCCTCCACCTCTTCTCCTCCACCTCTTCTCCTCCTCTCTTGTCTGTTATAGTCTCTTCTCCTCCACCTCTTCTCCTCTCGTCTCATCTGTTATAGTCTCTTCTCCTCCTCTCTCCTCTGTTGTAGTCTCTTCTCCTCCTCCACCTCTTCTCCTCCACCTCTTCTCCTCCTCTCTCCTCTGTTATAGTCTCTTCTCCTCCACCTCTTCTCCTCCTCTCTCCTCTGTTATAGTCTCTTCTCCTCTCGTCTCATCTGTTATAGTCTCTTCTCCTCCTCTCTCCTCTGTTGTAGTCTCTTCTCCTCCTCCACCTCTTCTCCTCCACCTCTTCTCCTCCTCTCTCCTCTGTTATAGTCTCTTCTCCTCCACCTCTTCTCCTCCTCTCTCCTCTGTTGTAGTCTCTTCTCCTCCTCCACCTCTTCTCCTCCACCTCTTCTCCTCCTCTCTCCTCTGTTATAGTCTCTTCTCCTCCACCTCTTCTCCTCCTCTCTTGTCTGTTATAGTCTCTTCTCCTCCTCCTCTTCGTACTATAATTATCAGTAGAGTATTCTTGGGGCGGGGGGTCCTAATTTGTCTGATTGAATAGGCATGATTGTCCACAGCCGAAGCCTGGTTTTAAAAGGTGTCTGAGTGTTTGATTCTCCGGTTTCTGTCTTTCATTGCTGTATTTCTATCAGTCTCCACTTTCTCTATCAGATGTCATTATCACTAGAACAATGCTGTCAGGAGAAAAGCCCACCCTGGTAACAGATGGGTAGACAATGTTCCTGCCAATACCAGTCAAGGTTAAGACTGCACTATCCAGTCAGTCAGGCTCTATGTTCCTGGAGTATCCAGTCAGTCAGGCTCTATATTCCTGGAGTATCCAGTCAGTCAGGCTCTATATTCCTGGAGTATCCAGTCAGTCAGGCTCTATATTCCTGGAGTATCCAGTCAGTCAGCCTCCATGGTTCTGATTTGTTCTCCTTGCCTCATATCCTCCATCTGGAACAGTGGCATGTGTGTGTGTGTGTGTGTACAAATGGTGTGTGTCTCTTCTAGCCTTCAGGGTCAAAGGTGAATGTGTGTGGTCAACTGTGTAGAGGTAGAGTTATGCATATTGCTGGCTGGTAAGAAAATCTAAGTTGGAGAAAGTTGAAACATGATTTAGGACACAGAATATTTATCCAGGTAGAATCTGTTTATAGGCACGGATCCAGGTTCACCCAATCCGAACCATAAGTTAGTTAAGACAGAGTTTTTTTGGCAATGGAAACCTTTTTCTACTTACCAAGAGTCCAGATTAACTAAAGGATACCGTTTCTATGCCCCCGTGTGCCATTTGAACGAAGTTGAACATAGTTTCTGGAGCATAGCTAACTAGCTAACTAGCTAACTAGCAATTCATAAAAGTCTACAGGAAAAGCTAACATGCTACGACTTTGGGTTAGTCTAGTGTAGGTCTCATATACCACAGGGTTACCACTCCTAACACAGAGCATGAGTGTAACCTTTGACCCCTCAAGTGTCCTGCCTGGTTAAACATGCCAACCCTGGTCAACATATACCTTATATGTTAACAGCAGCCTGCAGGGCGCTGCGTTGGCCAGACCTGGACAGTTCACATCAGGTATTAGCAGGGCGTTGGCCAGACCTGGACAGTTCACATCAGGTATTAGCAGGGTGTTGGCCACACCTGGACAGTTCACATCAGGTATTAGCAGGGCGTTGGCCACACCTGGACAGTTCACATCAGGTATTAAACCACAGGGCATTGGCCAAACCTGGACAGTTCACATCAGGTATTTAACCACAGGGCGTTGGCCACACCTGGACAGTTCACATCAGGTATTAGCAGGGTGTTGGCCACACCTGGACAGTTCACATCAGGTATTAGCAGGGCGTTGGCCACACCTGGACAGTTCACATCAGGTATTAGCAGGGTGTTGGCCACACCTGGACAGTTCACATCAGGTAGTAGCAGGGTGTTGGCCACACCTGGACAGTTCACATCAGGTATTAGCAGGGCGTTGGCCACACCTGGACAGTTCACATCAGGTATTAAACCACAGGGCGTTGGCCACACCTGGACAGTTCACATCAGGTATTAGCAGGGTGTTGGCCACACCTGGACAGTTCACATCAGGTATTAAACCACAGGGCGTTGGCCACACCTGGACAGTTCACATCAGATATTAGCAGGGCGTTGGCCACACCTGGACAGTTCACATCAGGTGAACAATCTGGACCCTCTATTTCTGAAACTATCTGCCACCATTGTCGCAACCCCTATTACCAGCCTGTTCAACCTCTCTTTCATCTCGTCTGAGATCCCCAAGGATTGGAAAGCTGCCGCAGTCATCCCCCTCTTCAAAGGGGGAGACACCCTGGACCCAAACTGTTACAGACCTATATCCATCCTGCCCTGCCTATCTAAGGTCTTCGAAAGCCAAGTCAACAAACAGGTCACTGACCATCTCGAATCCCACCGTACCTTCTCCGCTGTGCCATCTGGTTTCCGAGCCGGTCATGGGTGCACCTCAGCCACACTCAAGGTACTAAACGATATCATAACCGCCATCGATAAAAGACAGTACGCCGTCTTCATCGACCTTGCCAAGGCTTTCGACTCTGTCAATCACCATATTCTTATCGGCAGACTCAGTAGCCTCGGTTTTTCGGATGACTGCCTTGCCTGGTTCACCAATTACTTTGCAGACAGAGTTCAGTGTGTCAAATCGGAGGGCATGCTGTCCGGTCCTCTGGCAGTCTCTATGGGGGTGCCACAGGGTTCAATTCTCGGGCCGACTCTTTTCTCTGTGTATATCAATGATGTTGCTCTTGCTGCGGGCGATTCCCTGATCCACCTCTACGCAGACGACACCATTCTATATACTTTCGGCCCGTCTTTGGACACTGTGCTATCTAACCTCCAAACAAGCTTCAATGCCATACAACACTCCTTCCGTGGCCTCCAACTGCTCTTAAACGCTAGTAAAACCAAATGCATGCTTTTCAACCGGTCGCTGCCGCACCTGCATGCCCGACTAGCATCACCACCCTGGATGGTTCCGACCTAGAATATGTGGACGTCTATAAGTACCTAGGTGTCTGGCTAGACTGCAAACTCTCCTTCCAGACTCATATCAAACATCTCCAATCGAAAATCAAATCAAGAGTCGGCTTTCTATTCCGCAACAAAGCCTCCTTCACTCACGCCGCCAAGCTTACCCTAGTAAAACTGACTATCCTACCGATCCTCGACTTCGGCGATGTCATCTACAAAATGGCTTCCAACACTCTACTCAGCAAACTGGATGCAGTCTATCACAGTGCCATCCGTTTTGTCACTAAAGCACCTTATACCACCCACCACTGCGACTTGTATGCTCTAGTCGGCTGGCCCTCGCTACATATTCGTCGCCAGACCCACTGGCTCCAGGTCATCTACAAGTCTATGCTAGGTAAAGCTCCGCCTTATCTCAGCTCACTGGTCACGATGGCAACACCCATCCGTAGCACGCGCTCCAGCAGGTGTATCTCACTGATCATCCCTAAAGCCAACACCTCATTTGGCCGCCTTTCGTTCCAGTACTCTGCTGCCTGTGACTGGAACGAATTGCAAAAATCGCTGAAGTTGGAGACTTTTATCTCCCTCACCAACTTCAAACATCAGCTATCTGAGCAGCTAACCGATCGCTGCAGCTGTACATAGTCTATTGGTAAATAGCCCACCCTTTTCACCTACCTCATCCCCATACTGTTTTTATTTATTTACTTTTCTGCTCTTCTGCACACCAATATCTCTACCTGTACATGACCATCTGATCATTTATCACTCCAGTGTTAATCTGCAAAATTGTAATTATTTGCCTACCTCCTCATGCCTTTTGCACACATTGTATATAGACCCCCCCTTTGTTTTCTACTGTGTTATTGACTTGTTAAATGTTTACTCCATGTGTAACTCTTTGTTGTCTGCTCACACTGCTATGCTTTATCTTGGCCAGGTCGCAGTTGCAAATGAGAACTTGTTCTCAACTAGCCTACCTGGTTAAATAAAGGTGTTCTCAACTAGCCTACCTGGTTAAATAAAGGTGTTCTCAACTAGCCTACCTGGTTAAATAAAGGTGTTCTCAACTAGCCTACCTGGTTAAATAAAGGTGTTCTCAACTAGCCTACCTGGTTAAATAAAGGTGTTCTCAACTAGCCTACCTGGTTAAATAAAGGTGAAATAAAAAATAAAAAAAATAAAAAAATTAGCAGGGTGTTGGCCAGACCTAGACAGTTCACATCAGGTATTAGCAGGGTGTTGGCCACACCTAGACAGTTCACATCAGCTATTAGCAGGGTGTTGGCCACACCTAGACAGTTCACATCAGGTATTAGCAGGGTGTTGGCCACACCTAGACAGTTCACATCAGGTATTAGCAGGGTGTTGGCCACACCTGGACAGTTCACATCAGGTATTAGCAGGGTGTTGGCCACACCTGGACAGTTCACATCAGGTATTAGCAGGGTGTTGGCCACACCTAGACAGTTCACATCAGGTATTAGCAGGGTGTTGGCCACACCTGGACAGTTCACATCAGCTATTAGCAGGGCGTTGGCCACACCTAGACAGTTCACATCAGGTATTAGCAGGGCCTACTATTAGCAGGGCCTAAATGTTCTGAATTGACTGACCTTCATGTCTTAAAGTAATGATGAAGTCATTATTTGAGCTGTTCTTTCCATAAAATGGACTTGGTCTTTTACCAAATAAGGCTATCTTCTGTATACCACCCCTAACACAACTGATTTTGCTCAAACGCATTAAGGAGGAAAGAAATTCCACAAATTAACTTTTAAGAAGGCACAGCTGTTAATTGAAATGCATTCCAGGGGACTCCCTCATGAAGCTGGTTGAGAGAATGCCAAGAGTGTGCAAAGCTGTCATGAAGGCAAAGGGTGGCTATTTGAAGAATCTCAAATATAACATATATTTTCGTTTGTTTAACAGTTTTTTGGTTACTACATGATTCCATATGTGTTATTTCATAGTTTTGATGTCTTCACTATTATTCTACGATGTAGAAAATAGTCAAAATAAAGAAAAAACCCTTGAATGAGTAGGCGTTCTAAAACCTTGACCGGTAGTAAATGCACAAACTGTTTTGAATGGAAAGTATGTGACGGGTTTAATAAGGCACTGCTCTGGACACTTAACCACAGGGATAGTTTTCCATCTCTGCTTTGTTTCAGCTATGGCATACTGGGCAATCATTTGCCCAATTGACTGTGAGCTTTTTAATTATACCTTGTTTATGGAGAGAGATGTAAGGAAATGGGGGGGAGTTGACATATGGTTGTGGTCTCTGTGAGAAGGTCTAAACCCTGCGTGACGCTGCCCTCTATGACTACTGTGACTAGCTTTATGAGAAACAGATCTACTCACTACTGATGGAACATTATATTGAGACACAATGGCTGGAAAACTCGGAATTCTACATCCAACTCAAAATTCCAACTCTGAATTTTAGCCCCTTTCTAGAACTCTGACTTTCCGACCTGAAGATCACTGACGTCATGATTTGACCTCGTATTTTTCAGAGTTCCCAGTATCTACAGACAGACAGCTGTGACATCATATCACAAAGGCTCAGCGGAGTCTGTCAATCAGACAGCAGTGGCGTGACAGATGATCAGGCAGTGGCTGTGTTCAACAGCATCAAATCCATGATGCATTGTGGGCAAATGGTGACTGACTGATCTACAAATAATAATGAGTAGTTATTTATGATGCAAGGTGATTTGTGAGTCAGTTGTCAGTCGCTTGCACTCTCAGCTGCAATGTCGAACAAGCCCCATGTCTGTCAGTGACATCACAAAAGGTCAGACAGTGGGTGAGTTTGAGCGGATCACTTTTGTCTGCAGTCGACTGCAAGTTTATGCATTTTCCCAATAACAAGTTCACCCTGCAGCCATTTTCTACATAGTGGGAGGTTCTATCGTCAACCAATCATTGTTTGTTTAGTTTGACCCACGTGAACGTGACCAAAGACATGACTGAAACAGGAACCAACTTGCCGTGATTCATGTTTACAGTGGACATATACAAATGATATATATATATATATACAATTGAAGTCAGAAGTTTTTCACAATTCCTGACATTTAATCCTAGTAAAAATCCCATGTCTTAGGTCAGTTCTGCTCATCACTTTATTTTCAGATTGTGAAAGGTCAGAATAATAGTAGAGAGAATTATTTATTTCAGCTTTTATTTCTTTCGTCACATTCCCCAGTGTCGATATAGGACTCGTTTTACTGTGGAAATAGATACTTGTCTGTCAGGCATCGCATGACATTACAAAATGTTACATTACAGAATGTCTGTCAGTCATACATGCTATATAGGTCATAGAGGGTGTGACAGAATGTGCCAAATTCAAAACAACTGGGACCTCAGGAAAAATACTCTAGAAAGAGGCCAGAGTTCCCGAGTTGGATGACCGTTGAAATAAATCAAAAATCCCAGTCCTTTTCCCCCCCAGAGTTCCCAGTTGTTTTGAAAGCACTGAAGTCGGAGATTTGAACGAGGCATCAGGCATCTTATGACATCACAGAGGGTTTGAAAGAATGTCTAAGTCAGAAATCTTATGACATCACAGAGGGTCAGACAGCACTAGATCTGTGCTCCATATTCAGCTCTTCAGCAACAATGCAGCTGTTTCCAGTTGTATGTACCCTAGTTGAGTCCATGTGGTGGATTTGAGGCCCGAGGGCTCTGCAGTGTTCTGTGTTGAATACATATACACAGAGGGATTGGCTCTGGGGAGACATACTTCCTGTGTAGTTCCTTTTTTTATCATGATGGGCCCTGAGGTTGGGGCCCAGATAAGGTCACATTATTTAAGTGTGTGTCTGTGTGTGTGTGTGTGTGTGTGTGTTCTGGGTCTCAGGAGTTTAACCACAGCACCGTACGAGTGACAGAACCGCAGGGTTGATAAAGACATCAAAATATCTCCTCCGCTGTCATTTCCCCCCCAAAAAGTGTAAAACGTGCAAAAAGTAAAAGGAAGCCCTGGAAGCTTCCAAAATAGGTGAACTTGTATTTAAAGGGGTGTTTGCCACACGAACATCAGGTGGTCTTTAATCCAAACAGAATCCCCCCCCCCCTCTCCCCCACATCCAGTTGTTAATCCAATCACACACGTGATCTGCTCCCTTTGGCAGGAAGCGCCCTATGAAGGTTTCCTAACCCAGCGCTTCATAAACATTGCATGAGCACATAAAAAGTGTGCCCACTAGGTAATGAGACTGCAGGGGTTCTGCCCTAACCAAACCAGGGGATGACGAGAGGATTTGAGGTAGAGGGGAAAGAGGAAGAATGAGAGGTGAGATGGCAGAGGGCTGTTACTGTAAGAAATAAGAGAGAGGGCAGAGAGCTGTTACTGTAGAAATGAAGAAAGAGGGTAGAGAGCTGTTACTATAAGAATGAAGAGGGGTAGAGAGCTGTTACTATAAGAATGGAGAGAAAGAGGGCAGAGGGCTGTTACTGTTAGAATGAAGAGAGCGAGAGCAGATAGCTGTTACTATAAGAATGAAGAGAGAGAGGGCTGAGAGCTGTTATTGTAAGAAAGAAGAGGGCAGAGAGCTGTTACTGTAGAAATGAAGAAAGAGGGTAGAGAGCTGTTACTATAAGAATGAAGAGGGGTAGAGAGCTGTTACTATAAGAATGGAGAAGGGGCAGAGAGCTGTTACTATAAGAATGGAGAGGGGCAGAGAGCTGTTACTATAAGAATGAAGAGGGGTAGAGAGCTGTTACTATAAGAATGGAGAGAGAGGGCCAGAGAGTTGTTACTATAAGAATGGAGAGGGGCAGAGAGCTGTTACTATAAGAATGGAGAGAGAGGGCAGAGAGCTGTTACTATAAGAATGGAGAGAGAGGGCAGAGAGCTGTTACTATAAGAATGGAGAGGGGTAGAGAGCTGTTACTATAAGAATGGAGGGGGCAGAGAGCTGTTACTGTAAGAATGAAGAGGGGTAGAGAACTGTTACTATAAGAATGGAGGGGGCAGAGAGCTGTTACTATAAGAATGGAGGGGGCAGAGAGCTGTTACTATAAGAATGGAGGGGGCAGAGAGCTGTTACTATAAGAATGGAGGGGGCAGAGAGCTGTTACTATAAGAATGGAGGGGGCAGAGAGCTGTTACTATAAGAATGGAGAGGGGTAGAGAGCTGTTACTGTAAGAATGGAGGGGGCAGAGAGCTGTTACTATAAGAATGGAGGGGGCAGAGAGCTGTTACTATAAGAATGGAGAGGGGTAGAGAGCTGTTACTGTAAGAATGGAGGGGGCAGAGAGCTGTTACTATAAGAATGGAGAGGGGCAGAGAGCTGTTACTATAAGAATGGAGAGGGGTAGAGAGCTGTTACTATAAGAATGGAGGGGGCAGAGAGCTGTTACAATATAAGGATGGAGAGGGGCAGAGAGCTGTTACAATATAAGGATGGAGAGGGGCAGAGAGCTGTTACTATAAGAATGACCAGAGAGAGCAGAGAGCTGTTACTATAAGAATGGAGAGGGCCAGAGAGCTGCTACTATAAGAATGGAGAGGGCCAGAGAGCTGCTACTATAAGAATGGAGAGGGCCAGAGAGCTGTTACTATAAGAATGGAGAGGGCCAGAGAGCTGTTACTATAACAATGGAGAGGGCCAGAGAGCTGCTACTATAAGAATGGAGAGGGCCAGAGAGCTGTTACTATAAGAATGGAGAGGGCCAGAGAGCTGTTACTATAAGAATGGAGAGGGGCAGAGAGCTGTTACTATAAGAATGAAGAGAGAGGGCCAGAGAGCTGTTACTATAAGAATGAAGAGAGAGGGCCAGAGAGCTGTTACTATAAGAATGAAGAGAGAGGGCCAGAGAGCTGTTACTATAAGAATGAAGAGAGAGGGGCAGAGAGCTGTTATTATAAGAATGAAGAGAGAGGGCCAGAGAGCTGTTACTATAAGAATGAAGAGAGAGGGCCAGAGAGCTGTTACTATAAGAATGAAGAGAGAGGGGCAGAGAGCTGTTATTATAAGAATGGGGAGGGGCAGAGAGCTGTTACTATAAGAATGAAGAAAGAGAGCAGAGAGCTGTTACTATAAGAATGGAGAGGGGCAGAGAGCTGTTACTATAAGAATGAAGAAACAGAGCAGAGAGCTGTTACTATAAGAATGGAGAGAGAGGGCAGAGAGCTGTTACTGTAAGAATTAAGAAAGAGGGCAGAGAGCTGTTACTGTAAGAATGGAGAGAGAGGGCAGAGAGCTGTTACTATAAGAATGGAGAGAGAGGGCAGAGAGCTGTTACTATAAGAATGGAGGGGGGGCAGAGAGATGTTACTATAACAATGGAGGGGGGGCAGAGAGATGTTACTATAACAATGGAGAGGGCCAGAGAGCTGTTACTATAAGAATGGAGAGGGCCAGAGAGCTGTTACTATAAGAATGGAGAGGGCCAGAGAGCTGCTACTATAAGAATGGAGAGGGCCAGAGAGCTGTTACTATAAGAATGGAGAGGGCCAGAGAGCTGTTACTATAACAATGGAGAGAGAGGGCCAGAGAGCTGTTACTATAACAATGGAGAGAGAGGGCCAGAGAGCTGTTACTATAAGAATGAAGAGAGAGGGCCAGAGAGCTGTTACTATAAGAATGGAGAGAGAGGGCCAGAGAGCTGTTACTATAAGAATGGAGAGAGGGCCAGAGAGCTGTTACTATAAGAATGAAGAGAGAGGGCCAGAGAGCTGTTACTATAAGAATGGAGAGGGGCAGAGAGCTGTTACTATAAGAATGGAGGGGGGGCAGAGAGCTGTTACTATAAGAATGGAGAGAGAGGGGCAGAGAGCTGTTACTATAACAATGGAGAGGGCCAGAGAGCTGTTACTATAAGAATGGAGAGGGGCAGAGAGCTGTTACTATAAGAATGGAGAGGGCCAGAGAGATGTTACTATAAGAATGGAGAGGGGCAGAGAGCTGTTACTATAAGAATGGAGAGGGGCAGAGAGCTGTTACTATAAGAATGGAGGGGGCAGAGAGCTGTTACTATAAGAATGGAGAGGGGCAGAGAGCTGTTACTATAAGAATGAAGAGAGGGGCAGAGAGCTGTTATTATAAGAATGGGGAGGGGCAGAGAGCTGTTACTATAAGAATGAAGAAAGAGAGCAGAGAGCTGTTACTATAAGAATGGAGAGAGAGGGGCAGAGAGCTGTTACTATAAGAATGAAGAAAGAGGGCAGAGAGCTGTTACTGTAAAAATTAAGAGACAGGGCAGAGAACTCTTACTGTGAAAATGAAGAAAGAGGGCAGAGAGCTGTTACTGTAGAAATGAAGAGAGAGTGGCAGAGAGCTGTTACTGTAAAAATGAAGAAGAGAGGGGCAGAGAGCTGTTACTATAAGAATGGAGAGAGAGGGCAGAGAGCTGTTACTGTAAGAATTAAGAAAGAGGGCAGAGAGCTGTTACTGTAAGAATGGAGAGAGAGGGCAGAGAGCTGTTACTATAAGAATGGAGGGGGGGCAGAGAGATGTTACTATAACAATGGAGAGGGCCAGAGAGCTGTTACTATAAGAATGGAGAGGGCCAGAGAGCTGTTACTATAAGAATGGAGAGGGCCAGAGAGCTGCTACTATAAGAATGGAGAGGGCCAGAGAGCTGTTACTATAAGAATGGAGAGGGCCAGAGAGCTGTTACTATAAGAATGGAGAGGGGCAGAGAGCTGTTACTATAAGAATGGAGAGGGCCAGAGAGCTGTTACTATAACAATGGAGAGGGGCAGTTAGCTTAACTCTAGACTCTTTGTCTTAACTCTAGACTCTTTGTCTTAACTCTTTGTCTTAACTCTAGACTCTTTGTCTTAACTCTAGACTCTTTGTCTTAACTCTAGACTCTTTGTCTTAACTCTAGACTCTTTGTCTTAACTCTAGACTCTTTGTCTTAACTCTAGACTCTTTGTCTTAACTCTTTGTCTTAACTCTAGACTCTTTGTCTTAACTCTAGACTCTTTGTCTTAACTCTAGACTCTTTGTCTTAACTCTAGACTCTTTGTCTTAACTCTAGACTCTTTGTCTTAACTCTAGACTCTTTGTCTTAACTCTAGACTCTTTGTCTTAACTCTAGACTCTTTGTCTTAACTCTAGACTCTCTGTCTTAACTCTAGACTCTCTGTCTTAACTCTAGACTCTCTGTCTTAACTCTAGACTCTCTGTCTTAACTCTAGACTCTCTGTCTTAACTCTAGACTCTCTGTCTTAACTCTAGACTCTTTGTCTTAACTCTAGACTCTCTGTCTTAACTCTAGACTCTCTGTCTTAACTCTAGACTCTTTGTCTTAACTCTAGACTCTGTCTTAACTCTAGACTCTGTCTTAACTCTAGCACAGTTACCAGTATGTGGTAATGACCACAGATTTAAAGCATTGTTTTTTTCCTTGCTTGTTTTTTTTTGTTTCCACAGATATGTGATGTTTCACAATGTTTGTTATGTGGTGAAAAGCAGCAGACCGACAGCTCCTTGGCCCAGAGTCTGACTGTGTTCTGTCTGGTCTAAAGGGACATGTTACAGTCCCTCTGAGGGGGACATTGTCCTCCGTAACACAGCTCACATGCTCCATGTTACTCGCAACACTCACAGCTCAACTCATATCCAAACCTCTTTTTGATTTTCAGTTTAAAAGCAAACATCAACACAGATGTGCTGCAAATCTATAACCTCTCTAATATTTTTGTAGGTGTTCTAGAGAGAAGCGTGAAGGGGGAGGCCAGTGCCCTCACTAAAGCCAAGACCCTCTACAGATCCTGCACCAATGAGAGTGAGTCTGCTGGTCTGTTTTGTTGAGGTCAATTACATTTCAATTCAGTAAAGTCCAATTAGTTGTCTACCTTTAAGCTGTGAGTTAACCTGGGTCACTTTTGTGTTTTTTCCCCCCTCTGAAGGTCAGATTGAGAAAAGGGGCGGAGCTCCTTTACTAGACATACTTCCTAATGTGTTTGAGTGGCCAATAGCAACAGACCACTGGGAGACTGTCTATGGTGAACGACACTATGCCCTTCGACCTCTGTGTTTCCTACACCTATTTTAGTTTGCCTCTCCTCAAACCAATCCTCTCCTCAAACCAATCCTCTCCTCTCCTCAAACCAATCCTCTCCTCTCCTCAAACCAATCCTCTCCTCTCCTCAAACCAATCCTCTCCTCTCCTCAAACCAATCCTCTCCTCTCCTCAAACCAATCCTCTCCTCTCCTCAAACCAATCCTCTCCTCTCCTCAAACCAATCCTCTCCTCTCCTCAAACCAATCCTCTCCTCTCCTCAAACCAATCCTCTCCTCTCCTCAAACCAATCCTCTCCTCTCCTCAAACCAATTCTCTCCTCTCCTCAAACCAATTCTCTCCTCAAACCAATTCTCTCCTCAAACCAATCCTCTCCTCAAACCAATCCTCTCCTCAAACCAATCCTCTCCTCAAACCAATCCTCTCCGCACGCCTCTATGAAGAGGGACCGCAACACCCTGCTACAACTAAACTCTATCTGAAGCGAAAAAGGTATGGACTGTAGGTGTGAGTAAGAATGACAACAGGCAGAATGTGGTACCGTTTACGTGAACGACACTATGCCCTTCGACCTCTGTGTTTCCTACACATATTTTAGTTTGCCTCTCCTCAAACCAATCCTCTCCTCAAACCAATCCTCTCCTCTCCTCAAACCAAACCTCTCCTCTCCTCAAACCAAACCTCTCCTCAAACCAAACCTCTCCTCAAACCAAACCTCTCCTCTCCTCAAACCAAACCTCTCCTTTCCTTTCCTCAAACCAATCCTCTCCTCAAACCAATCCTCTCCTCTCACCAATCCTCTCCTCAATCCTCTCCTCTCCTCAAACCAATCCTATCCTATCCTGTCCTCTCCTCAAACCAATCCTCTCCTCTCCTCAAACCAATCCTCTCCTCTCCTCAAACCAATCCTCTCCTCTCCTCAAACCAATCCTCTCCTCTCCTCAAACCAATCCTCTCCTCTCCTCAATCCTCTCCTCTCCTCAAACCAATCCTATCCTATCCTGTCCTCTCCTCAAACCAATCCTCTCCTCAAACCAATCCTCTCCTCTCCTCAAACCAATCCTCTCCTCTCCTCAATCCTCTCCTCTCCTCAAACCAATCCTCTCCTCAAACCAATCCTCTCCTCAAACCAATCCTCTCCTCTCCTCAAACCAATCCTCTCCTCTCCTCAAACCAATCCTCTCCTCTCCTCAAACCAATCCTCTCCTCTCCTCAAACCAATCCTCTCCTCTCCTCAACCAATTCTCTCCTCTCCTCAAACCAATTCTCTCCTCTCCTCAAACCAATCCTCTCCTCTCCTCAAACCAATCCTCTCCACCATCCTTCCTCAAACCAATCCTCTCCTCAAACCAATCCTCCTCTCCTCAACCAATCCTCTCCTCTCCTCAAACCAATCCTCTCCTCTCCTCAAACCAATCCTCTCCTCTCCTCAAACCAATCCTCTCCTCTCCTCAAACCAATCCTCTCCTCTCCTCAAACCAATCCTCTCCTCTCCTCAAACCAATCCTCTCCTCTCCTCAAACCAATCCTCTCCTCTCCTCAAACCAATCCTCTCCTCTCCTCAAACCAATCCTCTCCTCTCCTCAAACCAATTCTCTCCTCTCCTCAACCAATTCTCTCCTCTCCTCAAACCAATTCTCTCCTCTCCTCAAACCAATTCTCTCCTCTCCTCAAACCAATTCTCTCCTCTCCTCAAACCAATTCTCTCCTCTCCTCAAACCAATTCTCTCCTCTCCTCAAACCAATTCTCTCCTCTCCTCAAACCAATTCTCTCCTCTCCTCAAACCAATTTCTCTCCTCAACCAATTCTCTCCTCAAACCAATTCTCTCCTCAAACCAATTCTCTCCTCAAACCAATTCTCTCCTCAAACCAATTCTCTCCTCAAACCAATTCTCTCCTCAAACCAATTCTCTCCTCAAACCAATTCTCTCCTCAAACCAATTCTCTCCTCAAACCAATTCTCTCCTCAAACCAATTCTCTCCTCAAACCAATTCTCTCCTCAAACCAATTCTCTCCTCAAACCAATTCTCTCCTCTCCTCACACACGCCTCTATGAAGAGGGACCGCAACACCCTGCTACAACTAAACTCTATCTGAAGCGAAAAAGGTATGGACTGTAGGTGCGAGTAAGAATGACAACAGGCAGAATGTGGTACCGTTTACAAGGACTTTATTCCTTTACACGTAATATGGGGAAAAGGGGCTGGACGGAACCAAAGCAAAGAAAGTACATCTCAAAGCCCCCTCTCCTATCTTACCTGCCTACCCACTTCTTACCTAATTTAGCACCACCTGGTGCCCTAACCAAAATACAGGGGGTGGTCCGCCCAGGTCTTACCTATTGTGCATAGACAATGAATATACTACGGGTATATGTATGCCTGCGGGCCTCTTGCCTAAGCACTCCCAAGGTGCCTTCCCCTTCCCCCCTGGGAACAAATGAAACAGAATATTAAACAATTTCACAAACAAACTAAGAAACAAAGGACATCAAATAAGCTCCATCTGAGCAACAAACTCACAGAACATACCAACTCTCTGCAATGACCTCCCAGCAAATCTCTCTCAGCAATCCCTACCTCCAAAATCTCTAGCAAAATCTCTCTAGCAAAATCTCTCTAGCAAAATCTCTCTAGCAAAATCTCTCTAGCAAAATCTCTCTAGCAAAATCTCTCTAGCAAAATCTCTCTAGCAAAATCTCTCTAGCAAAATCTCTCTAGCAAATCTCTCTAGCAAAATCTCTCTAGCAAAATCTCTCTGGCAAAATCTCTCTGGCAAAATCTCTCTGGCAAAATCTCTCTGGCAAAATCTCTCTGGCAAAATCTCTCTGGCAAAATCTCTCTGGCAAAATCTCTCTGGCAAAATCTCTCTAGCAAAATCTCTCTAGCAAAATCTCTCTAGCAAAATCTCTCTAGCAAAATCTCTCTAGCAAAATCTCTGCAATGACCTCCCAGAAAATCTCCCAGCAAATCTCCCTCCAAAAAGACCTCCCTCCTGAACAGAACACTGGCTTTTATATAGCTTCAGAAGGAATGGGTAATTAGAGACAGCTGCGTCTTGAGGGGGCGGGGTCAGCTCTCCAATTAGCCCTGGAGTCGACCAATCAGCTGCTTGAGGGATTTCAGGAAGCCATTTCCTGAAATAAACACATGCAAATACACAAACTACAACACATAATCTGGGGAACGTAACACCTCTCCTCAAACCAATCCTCTCCTCTCCTCAAACCAATCCTCTCCTCTCCTCAAACCAATCCTCTCCTCTCCTCAAACCAATCCTCTCCTCTCCTCAAACCAATCCTCTCCTCTCCTCAAACCAATTATCTCCTCAAACCAATCCTCTCCTCTCCTCAAACCAATCCTCTCCTCTCCTCAAACCAATCCTCTCCTCTCCTCAAACCAATCCTCTCCTCAAACCAATCCTCTCCTCAAACCAATCCTCTCCTCTCCTCAAACCAATCCTCTCCTCTCCTCAAACCAATTATCTCCTCAAACCAATCCTCTCCTCTCCTCTCCTCAAACCAATCCTCTCCTCTCCTCAAACCAATCCTCTCCTCTCCTCAAACCAATCCTCTCCTCAAACCAATCCTCTCCTCTCCTCAAACCAATCCTCTCCTCTCCTCAAACCAATCCTCTCCTCTCCTCAAACCAATCCTCTCCTCAAACCAATCCTCTCCTCAAACCAATCCTCTCCTCTCCTCAAACCAATCCTCTCCTCTCCTCAAACCAATCCTCTCCTCAAACCAATGATCTCCTCTCCTCAAACCAATCCTCTCCTCAAACCAATCCTCTCCTCTCCTCAAACCAATCCTCTCATCTCCTCAAACCAATCCTCTCCTCAAACCAATCCTTTCCTCAAACAAATTATCTCCTCTCCTCAAACCAATCCTCTCCTCTCCTCAAACCAATCGTCTCCTCAAACCAATCGTCTCCTCAAACCAATCCTCTCCTCAAACCAATCCTCTCCTCTCCTCAAACCAATCCTCTCCTCTCCTCAAACCAATCCTCTCCTCTCCTCAAACCAATCGTCTCCTCAAACCAATCGTCTCCTCAAACCAATCCTCTCCTTAAACCAATCCTCTCCTCTCCTCAAACCAATCCTCTCCTCAAACCAATCCTCTCCTCTCCTCAAACCAATCCTCTCCTCTCCTCAAACCAATCCTCTCCTCTCCTCAAACCAATCCTCTCCTCAAACCAATCCTCTCCTCTCCTCAAACCAATCCTCTCCTCTCCTCAAACCAATCCTCTCTTCTCCTCAAACCAATTTTCTCCTCTCCTCATTATCTCTTCTCTTCTCTTCTCTTCTCTTCTCTTCTCTTCTCTTCTCTTCTCTTCTCTTCTCTTCTCTTCTCTTCTCTTCTCTTCTCTTCTCTTCTCCTCAAACCAATCCTCTCCTCTCTCCTACTTAGGGAACACATGGAAGTTGGAGGATGCCATTGCCAGACTAAATGAGAAATATGGAACTCAAGTCTTGGTTAATTTTTTTATCGGCACTGATGACAAAGACTCCAATTCACACATCATTCACGTAGGTGGCGTCACATGCACATACACTTGAACACACCTACACCCCATCACATGACTGTCACATACACAGACACTTGAACACACCTACACCCCATCACATGACTGTCACATGCACAGACACTATAGACGGGGCGGAGCTCCTTTACTAGACATACTTCCTCCTAGACGGTGTACAGGCCTTTTTTTCTTTTCACATTTGTTGTGTTACAAAGTGGGATTGGAAGTGAAGAGAGGGTGATTATATACACCACCAGTCAAACGTTTGGACACATCTACTCATTCAAGGGTTTTCCTTCATTTGTTCTATGTTCTACATTGTAGAATAACGGTGAAGACATCAAAACTATGAAATAACACATATGGAATCTTGTAGTGACCAAAAAGGTGTTAAACAAATCAAAATATATTTTAGATTGTAGGTTCTTCAAAGTAGCCACACTTTGTCTTGATGACAGCTTTGTACACTTTTTTTTTTGCCTTATGTTTGGTGCAAATCCAACACATCACTGAGTAACTACCTCCCTATTTGCAAGCCTGGTGGTGGCTGCATCATGGTATGGGTATGCTTGACATCGGCAAAGACCAAAGTTTTTCAGGATGAAAAGAAACTGGATGGAGCTAAGAACAGGCAAAATCCTAGCTTCAGTCGGCTTTAAACCAGACACTGGGAGAGGAGGCAGGTAGCCTAGTGGTTAGAGGTGGCAGGTAGCCTAGTGGTTAGAGGTGGCAGGTAGCCTAGTGGTTAGAGGTGGCAGGTAGCCTAGTGGTTAGAGGAGGCAGGTAGCCTAGTGGTTAGAGGAGGCAGGTAGTCTAGTGGTTAGAGGTGGCAGGTAGCCTAGTGGTTAGAGGAGGCAGGTAGTCTAGTGGTTAGAGGAGGCAGGTAGTCTAGTGGTTAGAGGAGGCAGGTAGTCTAGTGGTTAGAGGAGGCAGGTAGTCTAGTGGTTAGAGGAGGCAGGTAGTCTAGTGGTTAGAGGAGACAGGTAGTCTAGTGGTTAGAGGAGGCAGGTAGCCTAGTGGTTAGAGGAGGCAGGTAGCCTAGTGGTTAGAGGAGGCAGGTAGTCTAGTGGTTAGAGGAGGCAGGTAGCCTAGTGGTTAGAGGAGGCAGGTAGCCTAGTGGTTAGAGGAGGCAGGTAGTCTAGTGGTTAGAGGTGGCAGGTAGCCTAGTGGTTAGAGGAGGCAGGTAGCCTAGTGGTTAGAGGAGGCAGGTAGTCTAGTGGTTAGAGTTGGCAGGTAGTCTAGTGGTTAGAGGAGGCAGGTAGCCTAGTGGTTAGAGGAGGCAGGTAGTCTAGTGGTTAGAGGAGGCAGGTAGTCTAGTGGTTAGAGGAGGCAGGTAGCCTAGTGGTTAGAGGAGGCAGGTAGCCTAGTGGTTAGAGGAGGCAGGTAGCCTAGTGGTTAGAGGTGGCAGGTAGCCTAGTGGTTAGAGGAGGCAGGTAGTCTAGTGGTTAGAGTGTTGGGCCAGTAACCTAAAGGTTGTTAGTTCAAATACCTGAGCCAACAAAGTGAGACATCTCTCTGTGCCCTTGAGCAAGGCACTTAACCCTAATTAGCTCCAGGTGTGCTGTACTACTATGGCCGACCCTGTAAAATGACACATTTCACTGCTCCTATCTGGTGGATGTGAAAGTGCTTCACCTTGCAGCAAGACAATAACCTACATAACAAAGCCAAATCTACACAGGATTTGCTTTGAAGAAAACAGAGGATGTTCCTGAGTGGCCAAGTTTAAATATTTTAACTTAAATCTGCTTGAAAGTCTATGGCAAGGCTTGAAGATGGCGGACTAGCCATGATCCCCAACACCTTGACAGAGCTTAAAGAATGTTGCAAAATAATAATGGTCAAATATTGCACAAAGCTCTTATGAGACTTACCCAAGAAGATTCACAGCTGTAATCCCTGCCAATGGTGTTAGTAGCATGTGTTGACTCAGAGGGTGTGAATACTTATCTAATTAAGATATATTAGCGTTTGATTTTTCATTCATCTTTATTAATTTTTTAATAAATTTGACATGACATGTTATTTTGTGTAGATCACAACAACAACAACAACAACAACAAAAAACAGTTCAATCCATTTTAACCCCACTTTGTAACACAATAAAATGTTAAGAAATACAAGGGTGGTAAACACATTGTACACACCATCACATGATAGACACATAAACACATTGTACACACCATCACATGATAGACACATAAACACATTGTACACACCATCACATGATAGACACATAAACACATTGTACACACCATCACATGATAGACACATAAACACATTGTACACACCATCACATGATAGACACATAAACACACCTGTACACCATCACATGATAGACACATAAACACACCTGTACACCATCACATGATAGACACATAAACAAACCTGTACCCCATTATATGATAGACACATAAACAAACCTGTACCCCATTATATGATAGACACATAAACACACCTGTACACCATCACATGATAGACACATAAACAAACCTGTACCCCATTATATGATAGACACATAAACACACCTGTACCCCATTATATGATAGACACATAAACAAACCTGTACCCCATTATATGATAGACACATAAACAAACCTGTACCCCATTATATGATAGACACATAAACACACCTGTACACCATCACATGATAGACACATAAACAAACCTGTACCCCATTATATGATAGACACATAAACACACCTGTACCCCATTATATGATAGACACATAAACAAACCTGTACCCCATTATATGATAGACACATAAACAAACCTGTACCCCATTATATGATAGACACATAAACACACCTCTACCCCATTATATGATAGACACATAAACACACCTGTACCCCATTATATGATAGACACATAAACACACCTGTACCCCATTATATGATAGACACATAAACACACCTGTCCCCCATTATATGATAGACACATAACACACCTGTACCCCATTATATGATAGACACATAAACACACCTGTACCCCATTATATGATAGACACATAAACACACCTGTACCCCATTATATGATAGACACATAAACAAACCTGTACCCATTATATGATAGACACATAAACACACCTGTACCCCATTATATGATAGACACATAAACACACCTGTACACCATCACATGATAGACACATAAACAAACCTGTACCCCATTATATGATAGACACATAAACACACCTGTACCCCATTATATGATAGACACATAAACAAACCTGTACCCCATTATATGATAGACACATAAACAAACCTGTACCCCATTATATGATAGACACATAAACACACCTGTACCCCATTATATGATAGACACATAAACACACCTGTACCCCATTATATGATAGACACATAAACACACCTGTACCCCATTATATGATAGACACATAAACACACCTGTACCCCATTATATGATAGACACATAAACACACCTGTACCCCATTATATGATAGACACATAAACACACCTGTACCCCATTATATGATAGACACATAAACACACCTGTACCCCATTATATGATAGACACATAAACACACCTGTACCCCATTATATGATAGACACATAAACAAACCTGTACCCCATTATATGATAGACACATAAACACACCTGTACCCCATTATATGATAGACACATAAACAAACCTGTACCCCATTATATGATAGACACATAAACACACCTGTACCCCATTATATGATAGACACATAAACACACTGTACCCCATTATATGATAGACACATAACACACCTGTACCCCATTATATGATAGACACATAAACAAACCTGTACCCCATTATATGATAGACACATAAACACACCTGTACCCCATTATATGATAGACACATAAACACACCTGTACCCCATTATATGATAGACACATAAACACACCTGTACCCCATTATATGATAGACACATAAACACACCTGTACCCCATTATATGATAGACACATAAACACACCTGTACCCCATCACATGATAGACACATAAACAAACCTGTACCCCATTATATGATAGACACATAAACACACCTGTACCCCATCACATGATAGACACATAAACAAACCTGTACCCCATTATATGATAGACACATAAACACACCTGTACCCCATTATATGATAGACACATAAACACACCTGTACCCCATTATATGATAGACACATAAACAAACCTGTACCCCATTATATGATAGACACATAAACACACCTGTACCCCATTATATGATAGACACATAAACACACCTGTACCCCATTATATGATAGACACATAAACACACCTGTACCCCATCACTTGTACCCCTTAACCCTCTCTCATAGTTAGGGATTTAGTGTACTTATTTACCCAGTAAACTACCCTAAATCTAACCTAGGCAGTGTTAAGTATTCACACACTAATCTCTCTGAACTTTATGTTTCCAGTGAGTGCTTTGTCTTTCACCTGCTGTTGAATGATTGCGTCCTGATTCTCTCTCCTCTGCCAGTTTGACCAGCAAACCAGCCTTGGTCTCTTATCCAGAGAGCATTATACCTGCACCGGGCCCTACGCAGAGGTAAGACTGTACCTGCTACACACATGTTAATGATATCCAGTTCTCTGGCCGGGTCTGTGGAGGAAATTAGTTCCCTGGGTCTGTGGAGGAAATTAGTTCCCTGGGTCTGTGGAGGAAATTAGTTCCCTGGGTCTGTGGAGGAAATTAGTTCTCTGGGTCTGTGGAGGAAATTAGTTCCCTGGGTCTGTGGAGGAAATTAGTTCTTTGGCCTGGTATGTCGGAGTCTGGGTTTCAAGGAAATTAGTTATCTGGCCGGGTATGGTGGGGATCTGGGTTTCAAGGAAATTACTTATCTGGCCGGGTATGGTGGGGATCTGGGTTTCAAGGAAATTACTTATCTGGCCCGGGTATGGTGGGGATCTGGGTTTCAAGGAAATGAGTTCTCGGCCGGGTATGTCTGGGTTTCAAGGAAATTACTTCTCTGGCCGGGTATGGTGGGGATCTGTGTTTCAAGGAAATGAGTTCTCGGCCGGGTATGGTGGGGATCTGGGTTTCAAGGAAATTAGTTATCTGGCCAGGTATGTCTGGGTTTCAAGGAAATTAGTTCTCTGGCCGGGTATGTCAGAGTCTGGGTTTCAACCCCCCATGTTGTTCTGATCACTGGTCCATCCACCCAGAACACACAATGACCCACTTCCGCAGTGGCTGCAAGCCCTCGGCATCAGTCTAGGATAAGATCACCATCCTCTCTAAGTACTTACGTTAGGTCCAAATCTCCAGCATGGTTTAATGAACATCCAGAACTAGATGTGAAGACCTCTAAAGCTGATGAGATTTGAACCTGAATATTTTGCTGTAGTTTAATGATTGAACTAATCATTAGCATTGACGTGCTCTAATGAGTTTGTGTTAGTGTGGTTTAACACAGACCTCCAAATAAGCCTGTTTGTCTGAGGTCTCTGTTAGGAAGAAACTATAAACCACATTATGATCCATTTCCCCCTTAAACACCAATCTGATGTTTGGCCCACGGATAACCTGTGTTCCAACTTATCTAACTGTCAATGTGTGTGTGTGTGTGTGTGTGTGTGTGTGTATGTGTGAGATGCCATCTGGAGCAATGTGATCATTAAAATAATGAAGTGAGATGACCGATTTGGTCGCAGCCCAACTCAAACCAGATGTGAGTGTTTGGGGTGGATATTATCTGGTATGGTTTCACCACTGATTTGTATTCTGAAAGGATTCTGTACTTACCAAACTTGGCGTGGGGGATAGGAGTGTGTGTGTGTGTGTGTGTGTGTGTGTGTGTGTGTGTGTGTGTGTGTGTGTGTGTGTGTCATTGATTAGACAGATTATATTTTCATAGTGTTCTCTTCCTGTCTCTTAATACCAAACAGAGGATGATGAAGCCTAATATATATTTACAGTGATGTGAATCAATCTCTCATTCTTCATCATCTAGCCAACTACTTATGACTACTTTTTTCTGTTCTGATGTGAATACATTATCTTTCATTGTATTTCCAGTGATGTGAATACAGTATCTCTCATTCTTCCTCAATTACCCAACTACTTATGACTACTTTTTTTCTGTTGATACTACAATACATGTTTTTAATGTGTGTCTGTTTGTCTGTCTGTGTGTGTGTGTGTCCTCCCAGCCATGTAGAGCATATGAACAGTTCATGATAGACGTGGCCAGGTTGATCCGTACCGACCGCAGCCTAGAGGTCAACGAGACCCAAATCAGAGAGGAGGTCACCAGGGTCATTGAGCTGGAGAGGGAGATCGCCAACGTAAGTTCAACACTGCTGCTCTAGGAAAACCTGCTTTACTTACCATCTGCTTTAGTTTTGTAACTTCAGCCCTTAACCATCTCTCCATCACTGTGTTTATGAAGCCAGACTTCAGCCCCTAACCTCCTCTCTATCACTGTGTTTATGAAGCCAGACTTCAGCCCTTAACCTCCTCTGCATCACTGTGTTTATGAAGCCAGACTTCAGCCCTTAACCACCTCTCCATCACTGTGTTTATGAAGCCAGACTTCAGCCCTTAACCATTTCTCCATCACTGTGTTTATGAAGCCAGACTTCAGCCCTTAACCTCCTCTCCATCACTGTGTTTATGAAGCCAGACTTCAACCCTTAACCACCTCTCTATCACTGTGTTTATGAAGCCAGACTTCAGCCCTTAACCACCTCTCCATCACTGTGTTTATGAAGCCAGACTTCAGGCCCTAACCTCCTCTCTATCACTGTGTTTATGAAGCCAGACTTCAGCCCTTACCACCTCTACATCTTACTAGTTGTGGCTTTAACCAATCGACGGTGGTTCTTACCAGTTGTGTCAACAACGGGACGCTGGTTCTAACCAGTTGTGTCAACCAGGGGACGCTGGTTCTAACCAGTTGTGTTAACCAGGGGATGCTGGTTCTAACCAGTTGTGTTAACCAGGGGGCGCTGGTTCTAACCAGTTGTGTTAACCAGGGGGCGCTGGTTCTAACCAGTTGTGTTAACCAGGGGGCGCTGGTTCTAACCAGTTGTGTCAACCAGGGGGCGCTGGTTCTAACCAGTTGTGTCAACCAGGGGGCGCTGGTTCTAACCAGTTGTGTCAACCAGGGAGGCGCTGTTTCTTACCAGTTGTGTCAACCAGTCGGTGCTGGTCCTTACCAGTTGTGTCAACCAGGGGGGCGCTGGTCCTTACCAGTTGTGTCAACCAGGGGGGCGCTGGTCCTTACCAATTGTGTCAACCAGGGGGGCGCTGGTCCTCACCAGTTGTGTTCACCAGGCGGCTCTGGTTCTTACCAGTTGTGTCAACTAGGGGGGCGCTGGTCCTTACCAGTTGTGTTCACCAGGCGGCTCTGGTCCTTACCAGTTGTGTTCACCAGGCGGCTCTGGTCCTTACCAGTTGTGTCAACCAGGGGGACGTTGGTCCTTACCAGTTGTGTTCACCAGGCGGCTCTGGTTCTTACCAGTTGTGTTCACCAGGCGGCTCTGGTTCTTACCAGTTGTTGGGTTAAGCAAGCGCTGAGCCCTTGGGCTCTTTCTTAACAAATTTGTAGCAGATCCCTGTTTTTCCCATAGCTCAGTGCTACACTGCTGCCTTTTACAGGACAATCAGGCTGCTCTGTTACTGACATTTACAGGGTAGGGACCCCTGGGCCTCCAACCATGCTGGTGTGTGTGTGTGTATTGAAAAACAGACATTTATGATGGGACCAGCGGTGCCTGTTTTTGACAATTGGACTCTGTGACAGCCAGAGGACAGATCGTCAAGCCAAATCTATTTAATGCTTTATTTGATATAGAGTTAATGGTGTTTGAGCTGAATTTGCAAATTGTGCTCTCTCTCCTTTCTCTCTCGCCCTCTTTCGCTGTCTCTCCCCCAGGCAACTGATACTCCAGAGGACCGTAACAACCCAGTTCTCCTCTACAACAAAATGGAGCTGGGTGTTCTCAATGCTAACTTCAGCCTGGAGGTCGACACACAAGTAAGAGACTCAATGTGTGTTGTCTGCTCTGTTAATTATGTCTGATAAATCCCTCCTCTCAGTTGATGATGATAAACCCCTCCTCTCAGGTGATGATGATAAACCCCTCCTCTCAGGTGATGATGATAAACCCCTCCTCTCAGGTGATGATGATAAACCCCTCCTCTCAGATGATGATAAACCCCTCCTCTCAGGTGTTGATGATAAACCCCTCCTCTCAGGTGATGATGATAAACCCCTCCTCCCAGGTGTTGATGACAAACCCCTCCTCCCAGGTGTTGATGATAAACCCCTCCTCTCAGGTGATGATGATAAACCCCTCCTCTCAGGTGATGATAAACCCCTCCTCTTAGGTGTTGATGATAAACCCCTCCTCTCAGGTGATGATAAACCCCTCCTCTCAGGTGATGATAAACCCCTCCTCTCAGGTGATGATGATAAACCCCTCCTCCCAGGTGTTGATGATAAACCCCTCCTCCCAGGTGTTGATGATAAACCCCTCCTCTCAGGTGATGATGATAAACCCCTCCTCTCAGGTGATGATAAACCCCTCCTCTCAGGTGTTGATGATAAACCCCTCCTCTCAGATGGTGATGATAAACCCCTCCTCTCAGGTGTTGATGATAAACCCCTCCTCTCAGGTGTTGATGATAAACCCCTCCTCTCAGGTGATGATAAACCCCTCCTCTCAGGTGGTGATGATAAACCCCTCCTCTCAGGTGGTGATGATAAACCCCTCCTCTCAGATGTTGATAAACCCCTCCTCTCAGGTGTTGATGATAAACCCCTCCTCTCAGGTGTTGATAAACCCCTCCTCTCAGGTCATGATGATAAACCCCTCCTCTCAGGTGTTGATAAACCCCTCCTCTCAGGTGATGATGATAAACCCCTCCTCTCAGGTGATGATGATAAACCCCTCCTCTCAGGTGATGATAAACCCCTCCTCTCAGGTGTTGATGATAAACCCCTCCTTTCAGGTGTTGATGATAAACCCCTCCTCTCAGGTGTTGATGATAAACCCCTCCTCTCAGGTGATGATGATAAACCCCTCCTCTCAGGTGATGATGATAAACCCCTCCTCTCAGGTGATGATGATAAACCCCTCCTCTCAGGTGATGATAAACCCCTCCTCTCAGGTGATGATAATAAACCCCTCCTCTCAGGTGTTGATAAACCCCTCCTCTCAGGTGTTGATAAACCCCTCCTCTCAGGTGATGATGATAAACCCCTCCTCTCAGGTGTTGATGATAAACCCCTCCTCTCAGGTGTTGATGATAAACCCCTCCTCTCAGGTGATGATGATAAACCCCTCTTCTCAGGTGATGATGATAAACCCCTCCTCTCAGGTGATGATGATAAACCCCTCCTCTCAGGTGTTGATGATAAACCCCTCCTCTCAGGTGATGATGATAAACCCCTCCTCTCAGGTGATGATGATAAACCCCTCCTCTCAGGTGATGATAAACCCCTCCTCTCAGGTGTTGTTAAACCCCTCCTCTCAGGTGTTGATAAACCCCTCTCAGGTGATGATAAACCCCTCCTCTCAGGTGATGATAATAAACCCCTCCTCTCAGGTGTTGATGATAAACCCCTCCTCTCAGGTGTTGATTTACCCCTCCTCTCAGGTGTTGATAAACCCCTCCTCTCAGGTGTTGATAAACCCCTCCTCTCAGGTGTTGATGATAAACCCCTGCTCTCAGGTGTTGATGATAAACCCCTCCTCTCAGGTGTTGATGATAAACCCCTCCTCTCAGGTGTTGATTTACCCCTCCTCTCAGGTGTTGATAAACCCCTCCTCTCAGGTGTTGATAAACCCCTCCTCTCAGGTGTTGATAAACCCCTCCTCTCAGGTGTTGTTAAACCCCTCCTCTCAGGTGTTGATAAACCCCTCCTCTCAGGTGATGATAAACCCCTCCTCTCAGGTGATGATAATAAACCCCTCCTCTCAGGTGTTGATAAACCCCTCCTCTCAGGTGTTGATAAACCCCTCCTCTCAGGTGATGATGATAAACCCCTCCTCTCAGGTGTTGATGATAAACCCCTCCTCTCAGGTGTTGATGATAAACCCCTCCTCTCAGGTGTTGATGATAAACCCCTCCTCTCAGGTGATGATGATAAACCCCTCCTCTCAGGTGTTGATGATAAACCCCTCCTCTCAGGTGTTGATGATAAACCCCTCCTCTCAGGTGTTGATGATAAACCCCTCCTCTCAGGTGTTGTTGATAAACCCCTCCTCTCATGTGTTGTTGATAAACCCCTCCTCTCAGGTGATGACAAACCCCTCCTCTCAGGTGATAACAAACCCCTCCTCTCAGGTGTTGATGATAAACCCCTCCTCTCAGGTGATGACAAACCCCTCCTCTCAGGTGTTGATAAACCCCTCCTCTCAGGTGTTGTTGATAAACCCCTCCTCTCAGGTGTTGATGATAAACCCCTCCTCTCAGGTGATGACAAACCCCTCCTCTCAGGTGATGACAAACCCCTCCTCTCAGGTGATGATGATAAACCCCTCCTCTCAGGTGTTGATAAACCCCTCCTCTCAGGTGATGACAAACCCCTCCTCTCATGTGTTGTTGATAAACCCCTCCTCTCAGGTGATGACAAACCCCTCCTCTCAGGTGATAACAAACCCCTCCTCTCAGGTGTTGATAAACCCCTCCTCTCAGGTGTTGTTGATAAACCCCTCCTCTCAGGTGTTGATGATAAACCCCTCCTCTCAGGTGATGACAAACCCCTCCTCTCAGGTGATGATGATAAACCCCTCCTCTCAGGTGTTGATAAACCCCTCCTCTCAGGTGTTGATAAACCCCTCCTCTCAGGTGTTGATAAACCCCTCCTCTCAGGTGATGATAAACCCCTCCTCTCAGGTGATGATAATAAACCCCTCCTCTCAGGTGTTGATAAACCCCTCCTCTCAGGTGTTGATGATAAACCCCTCCTCTCAGGTGATGACAAACCCCTCCTCTCAGGTGTTGATAAACCCCTCCTGTCAGGTGTTGTTGATAAACCCCTCCTCTCAGTTGTTGATGATAAACCCCTCCTCTCAGGTGTCGTTGAAAAACCCCTCCTCTCAGGTGTTGATGATAAACCCCTCCTCTCAGGTGTTGTTGATAAACCCCTCCTCTCAGGTGTTGTTGATAAACCCCTCCTCTCAGGTGTCGTTGAAAAACCCCTCCTCTCAGGTGTTGATGATAAACCCCTCCTCTCAGGTGTTGATGATAAACCCCTCCTCTCAGGTGATGACAAACCCCTCCTCTCAGGTGATGATGATAAACCCCTCCTCTCAGGTGTTGATAAACCCCTCCTCTCAGGTGTTGATAAACCCCTCCTCTCAGGTGATGATGATAAACCCCTCCTCTCAGGTGTTGATGATAAACCCCTCCTCTCAGGTGTTGATGATAAACCCCTCCTCTCAGGTGTTGATGATAAACCCCTCCTCTCAGGTGTTGTTGATAAACCCCTCCTCTCATGTGTTGTTGATAAACCCCTCCTCTCAGGTGATGACAAACCCCTCCTCTCAGGTGATAACAAACCCCTCCTCTCAGGTGTTGATGATAAACCCCTCCTCTCAGGTGATGACAAACCCCTCCTCTCAGGTGTTGATAAACCCCTCCTCTCAGGTGTTGTTGATAAACCCCTCCTCTCAGGTGTTGATGATAAACCCCTCCTCTCAGGTGATGACAAACCCCTCCTCTCAGGTGATGACAAACCCCTCCTCTCAGGTGATGATGATAAACCCCTCCTCTCAGGTGTTGATAAACCCCTCCTCTCAGGTGATGACAAACCCCTCCTCTCATGTGTTGTTGATAAACCCCTCCTCTCAGGTGATGACAAACCCCTCCTCTCAGGTGATAACAAACCCCTCCTCTCAGGTGTTGATAAACCCCTCCTCTCAGGTGTTGTTGATAAACCCCTCCTCTCAGGTGTTGATGATAAACCCCTCCTCTCAGGTGATGACAAACCCCTCCTCTCAGGTGATGATGATAAACCCCTCCTCTCAGGTGTTGATAAACCCCTCCTCTCAGGTGTTGATAAACCCCTCCTCTCAGGTGTTGATAAACCCCTCCTCTCAGGTGATGATAAACCCCTCCTCTCAGGTGATGATAATAAACCCCTCCTCTCAGGTGTTGATAAACCCCTCCTCTCAGGTGTTGATGATAAACCCCTCCTCTCAGGTGTTGTTGATAAACCCCTCCTCTCAGGTGTTGATGATAAACCCCTCCTCTCAGGTGATGACAAACCCCTCCTCTCAGGTGATGATGATAAACCCCTCCTCTCAGGTGTTGATAAACCCCTCCTCTCAGGTGTTGATAAACCCCTCCTCTCAGGTGTTGATAAACCCCTCCTCTCAGGTGATGATAAACCCCTCCTCTCAGGTGATGATAATAAACCCCTCCTCTCAGGTGTTGATAAACCCCTCCTCTCAGGTGTTGATGATAAACCCCTCCTCTCAGGTGATGACAAACCCCTCCTCTCAGGTGTTGATAAACCCCTCCTGTCAGGTGTTGTTGATAAACCCCTCCTCTCAGTTGTTGATGATAAACCCCTCCTCTCAGGTGTCGTTGAAAAACCCCTCCTCTCAGGTGTTGATGATAAACCCCTCCTCTCAGGTGTTGTTGATAAACCCCTCCTCTCAGGTGTTGTTGATAAACCCCTCCTCTCAGGTGTCGTTGAAAAAACCCCTCCTCTCAGGTGTTGATAAACCCCTCCTCTCAGGTGTTGTTGATAAACCCCTCCTCTCAGGTGTTGATAAACCCCTCCTCTCAGGTGATGATGATAAACCCCTCCTCTCAGGTGTTGATAAACCCCTCCTCTCAGGTGTTGATAAACCCCTCCTCTCAGGTGTTGATAAACCCCTCCTCTCAGGTGATGATAAACCCCTCCTCTCAGGTGATGATAATAAACCCCTCCTCTCAGGTGTTGATGATAAACCCCTCCTCTCAGGTGTTGATGATAAACCCCTCCTCTCAGGTGTTGATGATAAACCCCTCCTCTCAGGTGTTGATGATAAACCCCTCCTCTCAGGTGATGATGATAAACCCCTCCTCTCAGGTGATGATGATAAACCCCTCCTCTCAGGTGTTGATGATAAACCCCTCCTCTCAGGTGTTGATGATAAACCCCTCCTCTCAGGTGTTGATGATAAACCCCTCCTCTCAGGTGTTGATGATAAACCCCTCCTCTCAGGTGTTGTTGATAAACCCCTCGTGTCAGGTGATGATAAACCCCTCCTCTCAGGTGTTGATGATAAACCCCTCCTCTCAGGTGTTGATGATAAACCCCTCCTCTCAGGTGTTGATGATAAACCCCTCCTCTCAGGTGTTGTTGATAAACCCCTCGTGTCAGGTGATGATAAACCCCTCCTCTCAGGTGTCGTTGAAAAACCCCTCCTCTCAGGTGTTGTTGATAAACCCCTCTCAGGTGTTGTTGATAAACCCCTCCTCTCATGTGTTGTTGATAAACCCCTCCTCTCAGGTGATGACAAACCCCTCCTCTCAGGTGATGACAAACCCCTCCTCTCAGGTGTTGATAAACCCCTCCTCTCAGGTGATGATAAACCCCTCCTCTCAGATGATGATAAACCCCTCCTCTCAGATGGTGATGATAAACCCCTCCTCTCAGGTGTTGATAAACCCCTGCTCTCAGGTGATGATAAACCCCTCCTCTCAGGTGTTGATGATAAACCCCTCCTCTCAGGTGGTGATGATAAACCCCTCCTCTCAGGTGTTGATGATAAACCCCTCCTCTCAGATGATGATAAACCCCTCTCAAATGATGATAAACCCCTCCTCTCAGATGGTGATGATAAACCCCTCCTCTCAGGTGTTGATGATAAACCCCTGCTCTCAGGTGTTGATAAACCCCTGCTCTCAGGTGATGATAAACCCCTCCTCTCAGATGGTGATGATAAACCCCTCCTCTCAGGTGTTGATAAACCCCTGCTCTCAGGTGATGATAAACCCCTCCTCTCAGGTGTTGATGATAAACCCCTCCTCTCAGGTGGTGATGATAAACCCCTCCTCTCAGGTGTTGATGATAAACCCCTCCTCTCAGATGATGATAAACCCCTCTCAAATGATGATAAACCCCTCCTCTCAGATGGTGATGATAAACCCCTCCTCTCAGGTGTTGATGATAAACCCCTCCTCTCAGGTGTTGATAAACCCCTCCTCTCAGGTGATGATAAACCCCTCCTCTCAGATGATGATAAACCCCTCCTCTCAGATGGTGATGATAAACCCCTCCTCTCAGGTGTTGATAAACCCCTGCTCTCAGGTTATGATAAACCCCTCCTCTCAGGTGTTGATGATAAACCCCTCCTCTCAGGTGGTGATGATAAACCCCTCCTCTCAGGTGTTGATGATAAACCCCTCCTCTCAGATGATGATAAACCCCTCTCAAATGATGATAAACCCCTCCTCTCAGATGGTGATGATAAACCCCTCCTCTCAGGTGTTGATGATAAACCCCTCCTCTCAGGTGTTGATGATAAACCCCTCCTCTCAGGTGTTGATGATAAACCCCTCCTCTCAGGTGTTGATAAACCCCTGCTCTCAGGTGTTGATAAACCCCTGCTCTCAGGTGATGATAAACCCCTCCTCTCAGGTGTTGATGATAAACCCCTCCTCTCAGGTGATGACAAACCCCTCCTCTCAGGTGGTGATGATAAACCCCTCCTCTCAGGTGTTGATGATAAACCCCTCCTCTCAGATGGTGATGATAAACCCCTCCTCTCAGGTGTTGATGATAAACCCCTCCTCTCAGGTGTTGATGATAAACCCCTCCTCTCAGCTGTTGATGATAAACCCCTCCTCTCAGGTGATGATGATAAACCCCTCCTCTCAGGTGATGATGATAAACCCCTCCTCTCAGGTGATGATGATAAACCCCTCCTCTCAGGTGATGATGATAAACCCCTCCTCTCAGGTGTTGATGATAAACCCCTCCTCTCAGGTGTTGATGATAAACCCCTCCTCTCAGGTGTTGATGATAAACCCCTCCTCTCAGGTGTTGATGATAAACCCCTCCTCTCAGGTGTTGATGATAAACCCCTCTTCTCAGGTGTTGATGATAAACCCCTCTTCTCAGGTGTTGATGATAAACCCCTCCTCTCAGCTGTTGATGATAAACCCCTCCTCTCAGGTGTTGATGATAAACCCCTCCTCTCAGATGGTGATGATAAACCCCTCTCAGGTGTTGATGATAAACCCCTCCTCTCAGGTGTTGATGATAAACCCCTCCTCTCAGGTGTTGATGATAAACCCCTCCTCTCAGGTGTTGATGATAAACCCCTCCTCTCAGGTGTTGATGATAAACCCCTCCTCTCAGGTGATGATGATAAACCCCTCCTCTCAGGTGATGATGATAAACCCCTCCTCTCAGGTGATGATGATAAACCCCTCCTCTCAGGTGATGATAAACCCCTCCTCTCAGGTGTTGATGATAAACCCCTCCTCTCAGGTGTTGATGATAAACCCCTCCTCTCAGGTGTTGATGATAAACCCCTCCTCTCAGGTGTTGATGATAAACCCCTCCTCTCAGGTGTTGATGATAAACCCCTCCTCTCAGGTGTTGATGATAAACCCCTCCTCTCAGGTGTTGATGATAAACCCCTCCTCTCAGGTGTTGATGATAAACCCCTCCTCTCAGGTGTTGATGATAAACCCCTCCTCTCAGGTGTTGATGATAAACCCCTCCTCTCAGGTGTTGATGATAAACCCCTGCCTCTCAGGTGATGATAAACCCCTCCTCTCAGGTGTGATGATAAACCCCTCCTCTCAGGTGTTGATGATAAACCCCTCCTCTCAGGTGTTGATGATAAACCCCTCCTCTCAGGTGTTGATGATAAACCCCTCCTCTCAGGTGTTGATGATAAACCCCTCCTCTCAGGTGTTGATGATAAACCCTCCTCTCAGGTGTTGATGATAAACCCCTCCTCTCAGGTGTTGATGATAAACCCCTGCTCTCAGGTGATGATAAACCCCTCCTCTCAGGTGTTGATGATAAACCCCTCCTCTCAGGTGTTGATTTACCCCTCCTCTCAGGTGTTGATAAACCCCTCCTCTCAGGTGTTGATAAACCCCTCCTCTCAGGTGTTGATAAACCCCTCCTCTCAGGTGTTGTTAAACCCCTCCTCTCAGGTATTGATAAACCCCTCCTCTCAGGTGATGATAAACCCCTCCTCTCAGGTGATGATAATAAACCCCTCCTCTCAGGTGTTGATAAACCCCTCCTCTCAGGTGATGATGATAAACCCCTCCTCTCAGGTGTTGATGATAAACCCCTCCTCTCAGGTGTTGATGATAAACCCCTCCTGTCAGGTGTTGTTGATAAACCCCTCCTCTCAGGTGTTGTTGATAAACCCCTCGTGTCAGGTGATGATAAACCCCTCCTCTCAGGTGTCGTTGAAAAACCCCTCCTCTCAGGTGTTGATGATAAACCCCTCCTCTCAGGTGTTGTTGATAAACCCCTCTCAGGTGTTGTTGATAAACCCCTCCTCTCATGTGTTGTTGATAAACCCCTCCTCTCAGGTGTTGATGATAAACCCCTCGTCTCAGGTGATGACAAACCCCTCCTCTCAGGTGATAACAAACCCCTCCTCTCAGGTGTTGATGATAAACCCCTCCTCTCAGGTGATGACAAACCCCTCCTCTCAGGTGTTGATAAACCCCTCCTCTCAGGTGATGATGATAAACCCCTCCTCTCAGGTGTTGATGATAAACCCCTCCTCTCAGGTGTTGATGATAAACCCCTCCTCTCAGGTGTTGATGATAAACCCCTCCTCTCAGGTGATGATAAACCCCTCCTCTCAGGTGTTGATGATAAACCCCTCCTCTCAGGTGTTGATAAACCCCTGCTCTCAGGTGTTGATAAACCCCTGCTCTCAGGTGATGATAAACCCCTCCTCTCAGGTGTTGATGATAAACCCCTCCTCTCAGGTGATGACAAACCCCTCCTCTCAGGTGGTGATGATAAACCCCTCCTGTCAGGTGTTGTTGATAAACCCCTCCTCTCAGGTGTTGATGATAAACCCCTCCTCTCAGGTGTCGTTGAAAAACCCCTCCTCTCAGGTGTTGATGATAAACCCCTCCTCTCAGGTGTTGTTGATAAACCCCTCCTCTCAGGTGTTGTTGATAAACCCCTCCTCTCAGGTGTTGTTGATAAACCCCTCCTCTCAGGTGTTGATGATAAACCCCTCCTCTCAGGTGATGACAAACCCCTCCTCTCAGGTGATGACAAACCCCTCCTCTCAGGTGTTGATGATAAACCCCTCCTCTCAGGTGATGACAAACCCCTCTCAGGTGATGACAAACCCCTCCTCTCAGGTGTTGATAAACCCCTCCTCTCAGGTGATGATAAACCCCTCCTCTCAGATGATGATAAACCCCTCCTCTCAAATGATGATAAACCCCTCCTCTCAGATGGTGATGATAAACCCCTCCTCTCAGGTGTTGATGATAAACCCCTCCTCTCAGGTGATGATAAACCCCTCCTCTCAGGTGATGATGATAAACCCCTCCTCTCAGGTGTTGATGATAAACCCCTCCTCTCAGGTGTTGATGATAAACCCCTCCTCTCAGGTGTTGATGATAAACCCCTCCTCTCAGGTGTTGATGATAAACCCCTCCTCTCAGGTGTTGATAAACCCCTGCTCTCAGGTATTGATAAACCCCTGCTCTCAGGTGTTGATGATAAACCCCTCCTCTCAGGTGTTGATGATAAACCCCTCCTCTCAGGTGATGACAAACCCCTCCTCTCAGGTGGTGATGATAAACCCCTCCTCTCAGTTGTTGATGATAAACCCCTCCTCTCAGATGGTGATGATAAACCCCTCCTCTCAGGTGTTGATGATAAACCCCTCCTCTCAGGTGTTGATGATAAATCCCTCCTCTCAGGTGTTGATGATAAACCCCTCCTCTCAGGTGTTGATGATAAACCCCTCCTCTCAGATGGTGATGATAAACCGCTCTCAGGTGTTGATGATAAACCCCTCCTCTCAGGTGTTGATGATAAACCCCTCCTCTCAGGTGATGATAAACCCCTCCTCTCAGGTGTTGATGATAAACCCCTCCTCTCAGGTGTTGATGATAAACCCCTCCTCTCAGGTGTTGATGATAAACCCCTGCTCTCAGGTGATGATAAACCCCTCCTCTCAGGTGTTGATGATAAACCCCTCCTCTCAGGTGTTGATAAACCCCTCCTCTCAGGTGTTGATAAACCCCTCCTCTCAGGTGTTGATAAACCCCTCCTCTCAGGTGTTGATAAACCCCTCCTCTCAGGTGTTGATAAACCCCTCCTCTCAGGTGATGATAAACCCCTCCTCTCAGGTGATGATAATAAACCCCTCCTCTCAGGTGTTGATAAACCCCTCCTCTCAGGTGATGATGATAAACCCCTCCTCTCAGGTGTTGATGATAAACCCCTCCTCTCAGATGATGATGATAAACCCCTCCTCTCAGGTGTTGATGATAAACCCCTCTCCTCAGATGTGTAATGAACTTGAGGGAGACACATAGCTGGTTTGAAGCTCAGATCGCAGCAGATGTTTAATGCAATTGTCCTTAGTAGGAGGCAGGTAGATGGGTTTAGGGGCAGGCAGAAGGTCATACACAGTAGGTCCAAAAATGACAACAGTACAGGCAGGGAGTAGGCTAAATGCATCGTGAGTGAGGCATGCAAAATCTATCATACACGAGATGCGATAAACCCCTCCCTCAGATGGTGATGATAAACCCCTCCTCTCAGGTGTTTGACTGGAGTTACTTCACCAGGAAGATCATGGGGACGGTCGGCATCACTGTGCCTGACACAGAGAATGTTATCAACTACGCACCTAACTACTTCAGACGGCTCAACCCTATCCTAGCCAAGAACACTAAGAGGTGAGAACATTGACTCAACCCTATCCTAGCCAAGCACACTGAGAACATTGACTCAACCCTATCCTAGCCAAGCACACTGAGAACATTGACTCAACCCTATCCTAGCCAAGCACACTGAGAACATTGACTCGACCCTATCCTAGCCAAGCACACTGAGAACATTGACTCGACCCTATCCTAGCCAAGGACACTGAGAACATTGACTCGACCCTATCCTAGCCAAGCACACTGAGAACATTGACTCGACCCTATCCTAGCCAAGCACACTGAGAACATTGACTCGACCCTATCCTAGCCAAGCACACTGAGAACATTGACTCGACCCTATCCTAGCCAAGGACACTGAGAACATTGAATCGACCCTATCCTAGCCAAGGACACTGAGAACATTGACTCAACCCTATCCTAGCCAAGCACACTGAGAACATTGACTCAACCCTATCCTAGCCAAGCACACTGAGAACATTGACTCAACCCTATCCCAGCCAAGCACACTGAGAACATTGACTCAACCCTATCCTAGCCAAGCACACTGAGAACATTGACTCAACCCTATCCTAGCCAAGCACACCGAGAACATTGACTCAACCCTATCCTAGCCAAGCACACCGAGAACATTGAGAAAAGCACATCATTATAATATGATGAGAAGCGTTTCTCGTACATTGTACATTGTAGATCAACTGTAGTTGCTGGTGCGGTGTTTCCGTTTTGTTGTTTCCAGAGTCCTGCAGAACTACATGGTGTGGCGTTTTGTCATGAACATGGTGGTGGGTTTGAGCAGGCAGTACAGGGACACCAGGAAAGCCTTCCGCAAGGTACAGACACGCCATCTCCTCTTCCTTTCACGCTCACCTCCATCCTTTCTCTCTAGTCCGTCTTCTCTTCCTACATCTCACTATTTCTCTGGTGTGCGTGATGTCATCAGTGTGAGCCATGCCCTGCTGCCCCCCCCTGCAGGCGCTGTACGGTGCCACGTCGGAGGCGGCGGTGTGGCGGCAGTGTGTCATCTACGTCAACAACAATATGGACAACGCTGTCGGAAGACTGTATGTAGAGGAGTCCTTCTCTGGGGAGAGCAAAGAACTGGTGAGGTTCACGAGGGGGTGGGGGGAGAGTGTGTGTCCGTAAGCCTGTTCAGATCACCCATTGGCTGACACAATAGGGTCTCATACCAGTGAGTTTATGCTCACACAGATTGTGATCCAAACACATATTTTCTATGAAACGTTTTGTCAGGCCCCTGACACATACACAGCTATTTTAAGCTCATTTTAAGTTCACTCTAAAGCATTGTTTTCCTTAACACTCTGAAAGAAGAGCTGCCTATCACATTCTGTTCCAGAGGAACCTGGGCTGAGATCCACAATAGAGACATTATCAGTACATACTGATCTGTTTAAAGTGTGTGTGTGTGTGTGTTAGATGGAAGAGATGATCTCTGTGATACGGGAGGTATTCATCAGTAACTTAGACCACCTAAGATGGATGGATGTAGAGACCAAGAAGGCTGCTGAGGAGAAGGTGAGACTCACCTGCCATTTGATATCTACCTGTTGACCTCAGGCTGACCTGTTTTACCTGTCCCTGTTTTACCTGTCTCTGTTTTACCTGTCTCTGTCCCTGTTTTACCTGTCTCTGTCCCTGTTTTACCTGTCTCTGTCCCTGTTTTACCTGTCTCTGTCCCTGTTTTACCTGTCCCTGTTTTACCTGTCTCTGTCCCTGTTTTACCTGTCCCTGTTTTACCTGTCCCTGTTTTACCTGTCCCTGTTTTACCTGTCTCTGTTTTACCTGTCCCTGTTTTACCTGTCTCTGTCCCTGTTTTACCTGTCCCTGTTTTACCTGTCTCTGTCCCTGTTTTACCTGTCCCTGTTTTACCTGTCTCTGTTGTACCTGTCCCTGTTGTACCTGTCTCTGTTTTACCTGTCTCTGTCCCTGTTTTACCTGTCCCTGTTTTACCTGTCTCTTTCCCTGTTTTACCTGTCCCTGTTTTACCTGTCTCTGTCCCTGTTTTACCTGTCCCTGTTTTACCTGTCTCTGTCCCTGTTTTACCTGTCCCTGTTTTACCTGTCTCTGTCCCTGTTTTACCTGTCCCTGTTTTACCTGTCTCTGTCCCTGTTGTACCTGTCCCTGTTGTACCTGTCTCTGTTTTACCTGTCTCTGTCCCTGTTTTACCTGTCCCTGTTTTACCTGTCTCTGTCCCTGTTTTACCTGTCCCTGTTTTACCTGTCTCTGTCCCTGTTTTACCTGTCCCTGTTTTACCTGTCTCTGTCCCTGTTGTACCTGTCCCTGTTGTACCTGTCTCTGTTTTACCTGTCTCTGTCCCTGTTTTACCTGTCCCTGTTTTACCTGTCTCTGTCCCTGTTTTACCTGTCTCTGTCCCTGTTTTACCTGTCCCTGTTTTACCTGTCTCTGTCCCTGTTTTACCTGTCCCTGTTTTACCTGTCTCTGTCTCTGTTTTACCTGTCCCTGTTTTACCTGTCTCTGTCTCTGTTTTACCTGTCCCTGTTTTACCTGTCCCTGTTTTACCTGTCTCTGTCCCTGTTTTACTTGTCCCTGCTTTACCTGTCTCTCTCTCTGTTTTACCTGTCCCTGTTTTACCTGTCTCTGTCCCTGTTTTACCTGTCCCTGTTTTACCTGTCTCTGTCCCTGTTTTACCTGTCCCTGTTTTACCTGTCTCTGTTTTACCTGTCCCTGTTTTACCTGTCTCTGTCTCTGTTTTACCTGTCCCTGTTTTACCTGTTTTACCTGTTTCTGTTTTACCTGTTTCTGTTTTACCTGTCTCTGTTTTACCTGTCTCTGTTTTACCTGTCTCTGTTTTACCTGTCCCTGTTTTACCTGTCCCTGTTTTACCTGTTTTACCTGTTTCTGTTTTACCTGTCTCTGTTTTACCTGTCTCTGTTTTACCTGTATCTGTTTTACCTGTATCTGTTTTACCTGTCTCTGTTTTACCTGTCTCTGTTTTACCTGTCTCTGTTTTACCTGTCTGTTTTACCTGTCTCTGTTTTACCTGTCTCTGTTTTACCTGTCTCTGTTTTACCTGTCTCTGTTTTACCTGTCTGTTTTACCTGTCTCTGTTTTACCTGTATCTGTTTTACCTGTCTCTGTTTTACCTGTCTCTGTTTTACCTGTCTCTGTTTTACCTGTCTCTGTTTTACCTGTCTCTGTTTTACCTGTCTCTGTTTTACCTGTCTCTGTATCTGTTTTACCTGTCTCTGTCTCTGTTTTACCTGTCTCTGTCTCTGTTTTACCTGTCTCTGTCTCTGTTTTACCTGTCTCTGTTTTACCTGTCTCTGTTTTACCTCTGTCAAGTGTTATAATCACAAGCTCTATTCATACATTCTGTTTTGTTATTCCCAGTGGTGGAAAAAGTTCTCAATTGTCATACTTGAGTAGAAGTGAAAGTCACCCAGTAAAATACTACTTGAGTAAAAGTAAAAACAAAAATGTTTTTTAAATATACTTAAGTATCAAAAGTATAAACCATTTCAAATTCCTAGTACGGCACACTTTTCTTGTATTGAAAAAAAAAATGGACAGATAGCCAGGGACACTCCAACACACAGACATAATTTACAGATAGCCAGGGACACTCCAACACACAGACATAATTTACAGATAGCCAGGGACACTCCAACACACAGACATAATTTACAGATAGCCAGGGACACTCCAACACACAGACATAATTTACAAACGAAGCATTTGTGTTTCCGCCAGATCAAAGGCAGTAGGGATGACCAGGGATGTTCTCTGTTTAGTGAGTCCGCCAGATCAGAGGCAGTAGGGATGACCAGGGATGTTCTCTGTTTAGTGAGTCCTCCAGATCAGAGGCAGTAGGGAGGACCAGGGATATTCTCTGTTTAGTGAGTCCTCCAGATCAGAGGCAGTAGGGAGGACCAGGGATGTTCTCTGTTTAGTGAGTCCACCAGATCAAAGGCAGTAGGGATGACCAGGGATGTTCTCTGTTTAGTGAGTCCTCCAGATCAGAGGCAGTAGGGATGACCAGGGATGTTCTCTGTTTAGTGAGTCCTCCAGATCAGAGGCAGTAGGGAGGACCAGGGATGTTCTCTGTTTAGTGAGTCCACCAGATCAGAGGCAGTAGGGATGACCAGGGATATTCTCTGTTTAGTGAGTCCTCCAGATCAGAGGCAGTAGGGAGGACCAGGGATGTTCTCTGTTTAGTGAGTCCACCAGATCAAAGGCAGTAGGGATGACCAGGGATGTTCTCTGTTTAGTGAGTCCTCCAGATCAGAGGCAGTAGGGATGGCCAGGGATGTTCTCTGTTTAGTGAGTCCTCCAGATCAGAGGCAGTAGGGATGACCAGGGATGTTCTCTGTTTAGTGAGTCCTCCAGATCAGAGGCAGTAGGGATGGCCAGGGATGTTCTCTGTTTAGTGAGTCCTCCAGATCAGAGGCAGTAGGGATGGCCAGGGATGTTCTCTGTTTAGTGAGTCCTCCAGATCAGAGGCAGTAGGGAGGACCAGGGATGTTCTCTGTTTAGTGAGTCCACCAGATCAGAGGCAGTAGGGATGACCAGGGATGTTCTCTGTTTAGTGAGTGGACAGATAGTAGTGATGACCAGGGTACTTTTTGGTATCAGGGAAAATGTATGGAGTAAAAAATACATAATTTTCTTTAGGAATGTAGTGAAGTAAAAGTTAAAGTTGTCAAAAATATAAATAGTAAAGTAAAGTACAGATATCCCCAAAATACTTTAAAGTATTTATACTTCAGTACTTTACACCACTTGTTACTCCCCTCAAACTCTTCGAATGTTCTGTAGGCACAAGCTATCTGTGAGCGGATTGGCTACTCCGACAACATCAAGAATGACACTTACCTGAACAACGAGTATAAAAATGTGAGTGTTAAAAGGTGAAAGAACATCATCATGCATTTTGTCAGTTGACGTGATACAGTGGACACAGCTTTCAAACGGTCATATCTGATATCTGTCATTGACACTGTGTGTGTGTGTGTGTGTTAGTTGAGCTACAGTGCAGAGGAGTACTTTGAGAACATCCTCCAGAACCTGGACTACGTACAGAAGAAACGTCTGAGGAAGCTACGGGTCAAAGTTAACAAAGAAGAGTACGATCCTCCCTTTCCAAAACCCATTGTCCGCGCTGGCTAAAATAGCAGCCACAGCACTAATATTACAGTAGTGATTAACCTCTGATTAATTATGAACTCCTCTATTCAATATTGTTGTGAAACGTCTTTGTGCCTCATCCCTAGATGGGTAACAGGAGCAGCCGTTGTCAACGCCTTCTACTCCTCAAGCAAAAACCAAATAGGTAACAGAGTCACCTCGACTGTAACCTTCAATCACCTCTACAGTCACCTACAGTCACCTCCAATCACCTCTACTGTCACCTCTACAGTCTCCTCCAATCACCTCTACTGTCACCTCTACATTCTCCTCCAATCACCTCTACTGTCACCTCTACAGTCTCCTCCAATCACCTCTACAGTCACCTCCAGTCACCTCTACAGTCACCTCCAATCACCTCTACTGTCACCTCTACAGTCTCCTCCAATCACCTCTACTGTCACCTCTACAGTCTCCTCCAATCACCTCTACTGTCACCTCTACATTCTCCTCCAATCACCTCTACTGTCACCTCTACAGTCTCCTCCAATCACCTCTACAGTCACCTCCAGTCACCTCTACAGTCACCTCCAATCACCTCTACTGTCACCTCTACAGTCTCCTCCAATCACCTCTACTGTCACCTCTACAGTCTCCTCCAATCACCTCTACTGTCACCTCTACAGTCTCCTCCAATCACCTCTACTGTCACCTCTACATTCTCCTCCAATCACCTCTACTGTCACCTCTACATTCTCCTCCAATCACCTCTACTGTCACCTCTACTGTCACCTCTACAGTCTCCTCCAATCACCTCTACTGTCACCTCTACATTCTCCTCCAATCACCTCTACTGTCGTCTCTACTGTCATCTCCAATCACCTCTACTGTCACCTTCAATCTCCTCTACTCTCATCTCTACTGTCAACTCCAATCTCCTCTACTGTCATCTCTTTTGTCATCTCCCATCACCTCTACTGTCACCTCCCATCATCTCTACTGTCAACTTCAATCACCTCTACTGTCTTCTCCCATCAATTCTACTGTCTTCTCCCATCAATTCTACTGTCTTCTCCCATCAATTCTACTGTCTTCTCCCATCACCTCTACTGTCTTCTCCCATCACCTCTACTGTCATCTCTTCTGTCACCTCCAATCATCTCTACTGTTCCCTCCCATCATCTCTACTGTCTTCTCCCATCATCTCTACTGTCTTCTCCCATCAATTCTACTGTCTTCTCCCATCCCCTCTACTGTCTTCTCCCATCACCTCTACTGTCATCTCTTCTGTCACCTCCAATCATCTCTACTGTTCCCTCCCATCATCTCTACTGTCTTCTCCCATCATCTCTACTGTCTTCTCCCATCAATTCTACTGTCTTCTCCCATCACCTCTACTGTCTTCTCCCATCACCTCTACTGTCATCTCTTCTGTCACCTCCAATCATCTCTACTGTTCCCTCCCATCACCTCTACTGTCTTCTCCCATCAATTCTACTCTCTTCTCCCATCACCTCTACTGTCTTCTCCCTTCACTCTGAAGGTGAAAGATGTGAGATCCTTTCTTCATCCTCTTCCTCCTCCTCAGTGTTCCCAGCTGGCATCCTCCAGCCTCCGTTCTTCGGTAAGGGCCAGACCAAGTCTCTGAACTTTGGAGGTATCGGCATGGTGATCGGACATGAGATCACACACGGGTTCGATGACAACGGTAAGACACTCTGCACATGGAATTAGCTTTGTTAGAATGGACAGTCCAATTTGAAAGTGTTGTTTCATGACATGTGGACTAGCTGGTCAGCTGTCCTTAACAGTTTGTTTGTCCGGTTGCCAGGTCGTAACTACGATAAAGATGGTGACCTGAAGGACTGGTGGACGCCAAGCTCCACCCAGAACTTTGTGAATCTGTCCAAGTGCATTGTGGACCAGTATGGAAGCTTCTCCTGGGACCTGGCCAACGGACTGAATGTATGTTTTACTCTCCCCTCCCCTCGCCTCGCCTCGCCTCCCCCCGCCTCGTCTCCCCTCCCCTCGCCTCCGCCCCGCCTCCCCTCCCCTCCCCTCGCCTCCCCCCACCTCGCCTCCCATTCCCCCGCCTCCCCTCTCCTCCCCCCCGCCTCGCCTCCGCCCGCCTCCCCTCCCCTCGCCTCCGCCCGCCTCCCCTCCCCCCACCTCGCCTCCCATTCCCCCGCCTCCCCTCCCCTCCCCTCTCCTCCCCCCGCCTCCCCTCCCCCCGCCTCGCCTCCCCCCACCTCGCCTCCCCTCGCCTCCCCTCCCCTCTCCTCCCCTCCCCTCGCCTCTCCTCTCCCTCTTTTCTTAATTGAATCTGTTTTCTCTCCTTTCTTTTTCCAGGAAATGATTGCAGGGTTCACATTTATACCCCTCTGTCTCTTCACGTATGCTCATCTCCTGTCCTCCCCTCGCCTGCCCTCTCCTCCCCTCCCCTCGCCTCCCCCCGCCTGTCTCTTCATGTATGCTCATCTCCTGTCCTCCCTTGACTTGTTGCCGTGAACAATAGCATTTTGTTTTATGCTCATTTACCCGCAGCGTGGAAAATGGTTTCCCTGGGATGGAGAACTGCTGAAATACTCAATTACAGGCCGTATACATGTGTCTTTTTATTTTCTGTAAGCAGCTCAATGGGAATAACACTCTGGGAGAGAACATCGCAGACAATGGAGGCATCCGTCAGTCCTACCAGGTACGAATGCCCACTGTAGAAAGACACATTTTACAGCTTAAAAAAAGATGCACAAACATTATGAAGACCGAGTCCTTCAACCCAGGCAGGAAATGGATTCTGTTACACCATTTTCTCTATTGCTCCCTCGCATCTACATTGTTTTAGCATTTGATGATTAGCTATATACGTCTGAGCGACATGTTGTGAGATGAAATGAGATCGGAAGGACTTGTGGGTAATTGCCATCTGCCAGTAATATTACTAATTACTATGTCCTCCTGCCAGCTCTCTGATTGAACCATTAGACATGCTCTCGGAGCATGGTGTGAGTAATGAGCAATGTGATTGGCCAACCAGGCGTCTCGGGTTAGTGTCCAGAGGGAAGACAAAGTGATGACGGAGGGATGGAGAACACTTCTTCACAGATTCTGAGAGCCCTATGTTTACTTTATATGTGGTATTGTGATGATTTCAGGCCAGTGAGGTTTGAAGTGGTATTGTGATGATTTCAGGCCAGTGAGGTTTGAAGTGGTGTTGTAATGATTTCAGGCCAGAGAGGTTTGAAGTGGTGTTGTAATGATTTCAGGCCAGAGAGGTTTGAAGTGGTGTTGTAATGATTTCAGGCCAGTGAGGTTTGAAGTGGTGTTGTAATGATTTCAGGCCAGAGAGGTTTGAAGTGGTGTTGTAATGATTTCAGGCCAGTGAGGTTTGAAGTGGTGTTGTAATGATTTCAGGCCAGTGAGGTTTGAAGTGGTGTTGTAATGATTTCAGGCCAGAGAGGTTTGAAGTGGTGTTGTAATGATTTCAGGCCAGTGAGGTTTGAAGTGGTGTTGTAATGATTTCAGGCCAGTGAGGTTTGAAGTGGTGTTGTAATGATTTCAGGCCAGTGAGGTTTGAAGTGGTGTTGTAATGATTTCAGGCCAGAGAGGTTTGAAGTGGTGTTGTAATGATTTCAGGCCAGAGAGGTTTGAAGTGGTGTTGTAATGATTTCAGGCCAGTGAGGTTTGAAGTGGTGTTGTAATGATTTCAGGCCAGTGAGGTTTGAAGTGGTGTTGTAATGATTTCAGGCCAGTGAGGTTTGAAGTGGTGTTGTAATGATTTCAGGCCAGTGAGGTTTGAAGTGGTATTGTGATGATTTCAGGCCAGAGAGGTTTGAAGTGGTGTTGTAATGATTTCAGGCCAGAGAGGTTTGAAGTGGTGTTGTAATGATTTCAGGCCAGAGAGGTTTGAAGTGGTGTTGTAATGATTTCAGGCCAGTGAGGTTTGAAGTGGTGTTGTAATGATTTCAGGCCAGAGAGGTTTGAAGTGGTGTTGTAATGATTTCAGGCCAGTGAGGTTTGAAGTGGTGTTGTAATGATTTCAGGCCAGTGAGGTTTGAAGTGGTGTTTGTAATGATTTCAGGCCAGTGAGGTTTGAAGTGGTATTGTGATGATTTCAGGCCAGAGAGGTTTGAAGTGGTGTTGTAATGATTTCAGGCCAGTGAGGTTTGAAGTGGTGTTGTAATGATTTCAGGCCAGTGAGGTTTGAAGTGGTATTGTGATGATTTCAGGCCAGTGAGGTTTGAAGTGGTGTTGTAATGATTTCAGGCCAGTGAGGTTTGAAGTGGTATTGTGATGATTTCAGGCCAGAGAGGTTTGAAGTGGTGTTGTAATGATTTCAGGCCAGTGAGGTTTGAAGTGGTATTGTGATGATTTCAGGCCAGTGAGGTTTGAAGTGGTATTGTGATGATTTCAGGCCAGAGAGGTTTGAAGTGGTATTGTGATGATTTCAGGCCAGAGAGGTTTGAAGTGGTATTGTGATGATTTCAGGCCAGAGAGGTTTGAAGTGGTATTGTGATGATTTCAGGCCAGTGAGGTTTGAAGTGGTGTTGTAATGATTTCAGGCCAGTGAGGTTTGAAGTGGTATTGTGATGATTTCAGGCCAGTGAGGTTTGAAGTGGTATTGTGATGATTTCAGGCCAGTGAGGTTTGAAGTGGTGTTGTAATGATTTCAGGCCAGTGAGGTTTGAAGTGGTGTTGTAATGATTTCAGGCCAGAGAGGTTTGAAGTGGTGTTGTAATGATTTCAGGCCAGAGAGGTTTGAAGTGGTGTTGTAATGATTTCAGGCCAGAGAGGTTTGAAGTGGTATTGTGATGATTTCAGGCCAGAGAGGTTTGAAGTGGTGTTGTAATGATTTCAGGCCAGAGAGGTTTGAAGTGGTATTGTGATGATTTCAGGCCAGAGAGGTTTGAAGTGGTATTGTGATGATTTCAGGCCAGAGAGGTTTGAAGTGGTATTGTGATGATTTCAGGCCAGAGAGGTTTGAAGTGGTATTGTGATGATTTCAGGCCAGTGAGGTTTGAAGTGGTATTGTGATGATTTCAGGCCAGAGAGGTTTGAAGTGGTATTGTGATGATTTCAGGCCAGAGAGGTTTGAAGTGGTATTGTGATGATTTCAGGCCAGAGAGGTTTGAAGTGGTATTGTGATGATTTCAGGCCAGAGAGGTTTGAAGTGGTATTGTCATGATTTCAGGCCAGAGAGGTTTGAAGTGGTGTTGTAATGATTTCAGGCCAGTGAGGTTTGAAGTGGTATTGTGATGATTTCAGGCCAGAGAGGTTTGAAGTGGTGTTGTAATGATTTCAGGCCAGAGAGGTTTGAAGTGGTATTGTGATGATTTCAGGCCAGAGAGGTTTGAAGTGGTGTTGTAATGATTTCAGGCCAGAGAGGTTTGAAGTGGTATTGTGATGATTTCAGGCCAGTGAGGTTTGAAGTGGTATTGTGATGATTTCAGGCCAGAGAGGTTTGAAGTGGTATTGTGATGATTTCAGGCCAGAGAGGTTTGAAGTGGTATTGTGATGATTTCAGGCCAGAGAGGTTTGAAGTGGTATTGTGATGATTTCAGGCCAGAGAGGTTTGAAGTGGTATTGTGATGATTTCAGGCCAGAGAGGTTTGAAGTGGTGTTGCAATGATTTCAGGCCAGTGAGGTTTGAAGTGGTATTGTGATGATTTCAGGCCAGAGAGGTTTGAAGTGGTGTTGTAATGATTTCAGGCCAGTGAGGTTTGAAGTGGTGTTGTAATGATTTCAGGCCAGTGAGGTTTGAAGTGGTATTGTGATGATTTCAGGCCAGTGAGGTTTGAAGTGGTATTGTGATGATTTCAGGCCAGTGAGGTTTGAAGTGGTATTGTGATGATTTCAGGCCAGTGAGGTTTGAAGTGGTATTGTGATGATTTCAGGCCAGTGAGGTTTGAAGTGGTGTTGTAATGATTTCAGGCCAGTGAGGTTTAAAAGTGGTATTGTGATGATTTCAGGCCAGAGAGGTTTGAAGTGGTGTTGTAATGATTTCAGGCCAGTGAGGTTTGAAGTGGTGTTGTAATGATTTCAGGCCAGTGAGGTTTGAAGTGGTATTGTGATGATTTCAGGCCAGTGAGGTTTGAAGTGGTATTGTGATGATTTCAGGCCAGTGAGGTTTGAAGTGGTATTGTGATGATTTCAGGCCAGTGAGGTTTGAAGTGGTATTGTGATGATTTCAGGCCAGTGAGGTTTGAAGTGGTGTTGTAATGATTTCAGGCCAGTGAGGTTTGAAGTGGTGTTGTAATGATTTCAGGCCAGTGAGGTTTGAAGTGGTGTTGTAATGATTTCAGGCCAGTGAGGTTTGAAGTGGTGTTGTAATGATTTCAGGCCAGTGAGGTTTGAAGTGGTATTGTGATGATTTCAGGCCAGTGAGGTTTGAAGTGGTGTTGTGATGATTTCAGGCATACCTGAACTATGTGGAGAAGAATGGGAATGAGCCTCTCCTGCCTGGAATACACCTCAACCATCAACAACTCTTCTTTGTCAACTTCGCCCAGGTCAGAATGGATGAATGGATGGGTGAATGAATGGACGGATGGATAAATGGATGGATGAATGGACGGATGGGGTGGGTGAATGAATGGATTGGTGGATGAATGGGTGGGTGGGTGGGTGAATGGATGGATGGATGGGTGGATGAATGGATTGATGGGTGGATGGATGGGTGGATGAATGGATTGATGGGTGGATGGATGGATGGATGGATGAATGGATGGATGGATGGATGGGTGGGTGGGTGGGTGGGTGGGTGAATGGATGGATGGGTGGATGGATGGGTGGATGAATGGATGGATGGATGGGTGAATGGATAGATGGATGGGTGGGTGACTGGGTGGGTGGATGGATGGGTGAATGGGTGGATGGATGGATGGATGGATGAATGAATGGGTGGGTGGGTGGGTGGGTGGGTGGGTTGGTGGGTGGGTTTGTGGGTGGTTGGGTGGGTGGGTGTGTGGATGGATGGATGGATGGATGGGTGGGTGGGTGGGTGAATGAATGGATGAGTGGGTGGGTGGGTGGGTGGGTGAATGGATGGGTGGGTGGATGAATGATTGAATGGATGGTTGGTTGGATGAATGGGTGGATGAATGATTGAATGGATGGATGGGTGGATGAAAGGCTGTGACATCCACCCATCCAATCTTACTCCCATCTCTTCCTCCTCCAGGTGTGGTGTGGAACACATCGACCAGAACAAGCTGTCAACTCCATCAAAGTAGATGTACACAGTCCAGGGAAGTTCAGGTACGATCTCTCACTCCTCATTCCATTCCTTTCCTGTATCAATCAATGCCACTTCCTCTTCCCCTCACTCCATCTCTGTCCATATTAACTCAGGGCCACTTCCTCTTCATCTCACTCCAAGTCTGTACATATTAACCCAGGGCCACTTCCTCTTCCCCTCACTCCATCTCTGTCCATATTAACCCAAGGCCACTTCCTCTTCCCCTCACCTCATCTCTGTCCATATTAACCCAGGGCAACTTCCTCTTCCCCTCACTCCATCTCTGTCCATATTAACCCAAGGCCACTTCCTCTTCCCCTCACCTCATCTATGTCCATATTAACCCAGGGCCACTTCCTCTTCCCCTCACCTCATCTCTGTCCATATTAACCCAGGGCCACTTCCTCTTCCCCTCACCTCATCTATGTCCATATTAACCCAGGGCCACTTCCTCTTCCCCTCACCTCATCTCTGTCCATATTAACCCAAGGCCACTTCCTCTTCCCCTCACCTCATCTATGTCCATATTAACCCAGGGCCACTTCCTCTTCCCCTCACCTCATCTCTGTCCATATTAACCCAAGGCCACTTCCTCTTCCCCTCACCTCATCTATGTCCATATTAATGGTTTGTGTTCCTCAGTGTCTCTGGTTTTCCTTATTTCATTTTAATGAGTGTCGGATTTAGACCTGGGACACCAGTTGTGGTGATTGCCTCGTCGTTCTCGCCAATAATGACCTTTTCCTGTTCAGGGTTCTGGGGTCCCTCCAGAACTTCCCAGAGTTTGCCAAGGCCTTCAACTGTCCCAAGAACAGCTACATGGTGCCTGACAAGACTTGTCAAGTCTGGTGATACTGTAGTCCTGACACTAGCCTTGCCCTGAGGCTGGTGGAGGGTGAGAGGTGGGCTTGTGTCCTCTTCCCCCTCATCACCTCATTTTCCCACCTTGACTGTTAGAGCACTATTCTGGGACAGGGATATAGTCGATGTTCCCCAGTTCACTTCAGGGTGGGACCAGGACTGCTACACTGATCGTACAGAACAACCAGCTTCAAGGGACTACAGAGGGCTGTTCATATCCAGCTCCCAGGCTCTTCACCCGATCACCCAGGTCACCGCTTTCCACTGAATACAGTCACGAAATGTACTTTTCAATTCAATTTCTCCCTTAACATTTCAATCAGGATTCTTCTTTTTTGACAGACAGACAGACAGACAGACAGACAGACTTTTGAACCACGTCCATTATTCTAAACTGTCACTTTGTTTGTCTAAAATGTTATTTGTTTTACACGACATATAAACCAGAATGTATACTGTATATCAATACGTTCTAGATGAGTATACATTGACAGTGATCGATAGTCTCCCCTGTACAGGGGGGATTCTATTTTATTGTATATTTAAGAAAATAACATTTTATTTGACTGACTATACACCAATGAGTATAATTAGAATAGCATAAATGTTCTGTATATAAGGTTAACATAGCTTCAAAATGGGTGCCAACTGTTTATTTCTACAAGCATTGAACCAAAATGGGTGCCAACTGTTTATTTCTACAAGCATTGAACCAAAATGGGTGCCAACTGTTTATTTCTACAAGCATTGAACCAAAATGGGTGCCAACTGTTTATTTCTACAAGCATTGAACCAAAATGAAGTTGTTGCCTTGGAATCAGTTGGGTGACCTATCTGGTCAGGAATTGACATATACCAAACACATTCATATTTTATTATACTGTAAGAATGTGAGCTTAATTTAAACTTCACCATGTGTTCAGCAAAAGAGGCTGGTGAGGGGGAATATAGGAGGACGGGCTCATTGTAATGGCTGGACTGGAATCAATGGAATGGTATCAAACACATGGAAACAAAGTGTTTGACTCAGTTCCATTGATTCCGTTCCATTGATTCCGTTCCATTGATTCCGTTCCATTGATTCCGTTCCATTGACTCCGTTCCATTGACTCCGTTCCATTGATTCCGTTCCATTGATTCCGTTCCATTGATTCCGTTCCATTGATTCCGTTCCATTGACTCCGTTCCATTGACTCCGTTCCATTGATTCCGTTCCATTGACTCCGTTCCATTGACTCCGTTCCATTGACTCCGTTCTATTGACTCCGTTCTATTGACTCCGTTCCATTGACTCCGTTCCATTGACTCCGTTCCATTGATTCCGTTCCATTGACTCCGTTCCATTGACTCCGTTCCATTGACTCCGTTCCATTGACTCCGTTCCATTGACTCCGTTCCATTGATTCCGTTCCATTGATTCCGTTCCATTGATTCCGTTCCATTGATTCCGTTCCATTGATTCCGTTCCATTGACTCCGTTCCATTGATTCCGATCCAACCGTTAGAATGAGCCTGTCCTCCGATAGATCCAACCTCTTCTGGTGTTCTCTGTGCGTGTGGGTGTTTGTATTTGTTTATGTGTGTTTTTTGTCTGGGTGTGACCGCTACATTTTTCAACAAGCTTAGGAAGCCTTACATAACCCATAGAGCTACTGCTGTTTTGTGTGTGGGGGGCAGAGGAAGTCTGGTTTGTAGTGAAACCACACCCACCCACCAGTGGAGGCTGATGAGGGGAGGACGGCTCATAGTAATGGCTGGAATGGAGTCAATGGAATGGTATCAAACACATGGAAATCATATATTTGATACCGTTCCATTTACTCCATTCCAGCCATTACTATGAGCCGTCCTTCCCTCATCAGTCTCCACACACACTGTTAACGCCAAAGATTTCCAATTTCAAATCCCTATATGAGCCTCTCTGGTTTCCAGCATTCTCAGACAATATTTTCCTGATTTAAAACCGTGACATGAATAACTTCTCCCTCCTCTCTCTCTTATCTCTTTTTCTTCTCTCTTCTCTTCTCTCCCTCTCCTCTCTCTCACTCTCTCACCTCTCCTCTCTCATCTCTCCTTTCTCTCACTCTCTATCTTCTCTCTCTACTCCCTTCTCTTCTGTCTCTCTAATCTCTCCTCTCTCAATCTCTTCTCCCTCTTCTGATTCTCTCCATTTCTATTTCTCTATCGCTCTCTTTTTTTCTCTCATTCACATTCACTGTTACACACACACACACACACACACACACACACACACACACACGGTTAACGCTAAAGTTTCCCAATTTCAAATCCCTATATGAGCCTCTCTGGTTTCCAGCAATCTCAAATAATATTTTCCTGTTAAAAGCGTGCCACGAATAACCTCTCCCTCCTCTCTCTCATCTATTTTTCTTCTCTGTCTCTCTCTTATCTATCTTCTCTCTCTTCTCTCTCCCACCTCTCTCTCTCCCTCTTCTTTTCTCTCTTCTCTCTCTCTCTCCTCCTTCTCTCTCTTCTCTCTCTCTCTTCTCTCTCTCTCTTCTCTCTCTCCTCCTTCTCTCTCTTCTCTCTCTCTCTTCTCTCTCTCTCTTCTCTCTCTCTCTTCTCTCTCTCTCTTCTCTCTCTCCTCTCTCTTTCAAACACACAGACACGGCAAACCAATCAAACGTGTTTTCGCTGTTGATTACATCATTAGTATGGTTTCTTGTAAATATAGATTTACAAAGTGTTTATTTTTTGTCTTTTATGCCTTTGTAAAAGAAAGCAGAATCTTTGCCCCTGTAAATCTGGTTGGTGTCACTGTATCCATATTGATTTTCTTTGAATGGGAAAATTAGGTTCAGTCCACAATGTGTCATGGGACTCAAAACATGACTGTTTCTCAAAATGTCCCCTGTAAGTGTTGCCATGTCCACTCACACTGCTTTCTCTGTATATGGTACCCCTCCCCAACACACACACACACACACACACACACACACACACACACACACACACACACACACACACACACACACACACACACACACACACACACAACCATCCCACCTGTAGGACAGACAGATATACCTCAGTTGCCTGTTTTTAGATACTTTGTAATAAATAAAAAATCCTGATGACAATAATGATGAGCATCTTGACATTTTTTACTATAATAATGAATCCTTCAGGAGCAGGTTTCACTTATTGTGTGTGTGTGGTACGTGCTGCTTTTCTTTATCTTGGCCTGGTCACAGTTGTAAATGAGAACTTGTTCTCAAATGGCTTACCTGGTTCAATAAAGGTGAAATAAAACATTTTGTTTAAGTATGCGAGAGGGGGAGAGATGCAGAGGGAGACAGAGAGAGGGTGAGAGAGGAAGAGATATAGAGGGAGACTGAGAGAGATGTAGAGGGAGACAGAGAGAGGGAGAGATGTAGAGGGAGACAGAGAGAGGGGGAGAGGGAGACAGAGAGAGGGGGAGAGGGAGACAGAGAGAGGGTGAGAGAGGAAGAGCTGTAGAGTGAGACAGAGAGGGTGAGAGAGGGAGAGATGTAGAGGGAGACAGAGAGAGGGTGAGAGAGGGAGAGATGCAGAGGGAGACAGAGAGAGGGTGAGAGAGGAAGAGATGTAGAGGGAGAGAGAGAGGGGGAGAGGGAGACAGAGAGAGACAAAGGGAGAGAGAGGGCAAGAGAGAAAGACAGGGAGAGAGAGGGAGACAGAGAGAGACAAAGGGAGAGAGAGGGAGACAAAGGGAGAGAGAGGGACACAGAGAAAGACAAAGGGAGAGAGAGGGACACAGAGAAAGACAAAGGGAGAGAGAGGGCAGGAGAGAAAGAGAAAGGGAGAGAGTGGGAGAGAAAGAGAGACAGGGAGAGAGAGGGCGGGCGAGAAAAAGACAGGGAGACAGAGGGCGAGATAGAAAAAGACAGGGAGAGAGTGATACTGTACCATCAGGGTCTATCTGAGATGAAAACAAGTGGATGGACATCCTGTACAGCCAGTTACCAGGCAACACAGAGTTTTCCTTGGACTTTCCCTAATCTCTGAGACAGCCCAGCTCTGCGAGATGCAACGCGGCTCTTTTCTATAATCTCATTGTGCTACTATTGGTAAGGGCGGTTTTGGTATATGTCTACCTCGAGAGTGAGTGTGTGTGTGTGTGTGTGTGTGTGTGTGTGTGTGTGTGTGTGTGTGTGTGTGTGTGTGTGTGTGTGTGTGTGTGTGTGTGTGCGTGTGTGTGCGTGCGTGCGTGCGTGCGTGCGTGTGTGTGTCACAAAGGGACTGTCATTGTCATAAGTCTGGGGTACGCCAAATAAGAATGTGATTCACATATATTTTTTTCCATAATATATATATATTTTTTTTTCTCACATTTTCAAACAGTCCATTTAGACTTTCCAATTGGGCTATACATTTGGGTTTGTTTATTTTCTCGCCTGAGTAGCCTCGTGTCACTGCCAAAAAATGTAATGAAACCATCGAGTGATCAGTGAAATAACAACACAATGTCAGATACAGGTAGCAGGTAGCCTAGTCAAATAATGAACATCCAATCACATCAATGTCAGATACAGGTAGCAGGTAGCCTAGTCAAATAATGAACATCCAATCACATCGCGGGAATTCCAGTATGTTAGCAAACTACAGCTCATTCAGTTTGCTCGAATTTGGCAACCTTTTATTGACTATATGGAGAATCTCCCGCCACATCTCATTGATTGAATCTCTATATAATCCTCACATAATGTTTCACACGTAATGTATAATATGTAGCCTTACGGCAGGTGATCCAATGTCTCGTTATTATTTTTTTCTTATTGTATGTTTGTATATATAATTATTATTATTTATTTTTTGTTACGCTCGTCTGTTACTGTCACTTTGTCCTACCGTTGTCTAATATCTTTTTACTTTTGTTTTGAATGTTCTAAATTGGAAAATGTAAAAAAAAATATATATATAAAAAATAATAATAATACGTCCCGCGTCCATAGAGAGACACACTACCACTAGGACATCATACTGCTACTACCACTAGGACATCATACTGCTACTACCACTAGGACATCATACTGCTACTACCACTAGGACATCATACTGCTACTACTACTAGGACATCATACTGCTACTACCACTAGGACATCATACTGCTACTACCACTAGGACATCATACTGCTACTACCACTAGGACATCATACTGCTACTACCACTAGGACATCATACTGTTACTACCACTAGGACATCATACTGCTACTACCACTAGGACATCATACTGTTACTACCACTAGGACATCATACTGCTACTACCACTAGGACATCATACTGCTACTACCACTAGGACATCATACTGCTACTACCACTAGGACATCATACTGCTACTACCACTAGGACATCATACTGCTACTACCACTAGGACATCATACTGCTACTACCACTAGGACATCATACTGTTACTACCACTAGGACATCATACTGCTACTACCACTAGGACATCATACTGTTACTACCACTAGGACATCATACTGCTACTACCACTAGGACATCATACTGCTACTACCACTAGGACATCATACTGCTACTACCACTAGGACATCATACTGCTACTACCACTAGGACATCATACTGCTACTACCACTAGGACATCATACTGCTACTACCACTAGGACATCATACTGCTACTACCACTAGGACATCATACTGTTCCTACCACTAGGACATCATACTGCTACTACCACTAGGACATCATACTGCTACTACCACTAGGACATCATACTGCTACTACCACTAGGACATCATACTGCTACTACCACTAGGACATCATACTGCTACTACCACTAGGACATCATACTGTTCCTACCACTAGGACATCATACTGTTACTACCACTAGGACATCATACTGCTACTACCACTAGGACATCACACTGCTACTACCACTAGGACATCATACTGTTCCTACCACTAGGACATCATACTGCTACTACCACTAGGACATCATACTGCTACTACCACTAGGACATCATACTGCTACTACCACTAGGACATCATACTGCTACTACCACTAGGACATCATACTGCTACTACCACTAGGACATCATACTGCTACTACCACTAGGACATCATACTGCTACTAACCACTAGACATCATACTGCTACTACCACTAGGACATCATACTGCTACTACCACTAGGACATCATACTGCTACTACCACTAGGACATCATACTGCTACTACTACTAGGACATCATACTGCTACTACCACTAGGACATCATACTGCTACTACCACTAGGACATCATACTGCTACTACCACTAGGACATCATACTGCTACTACCACTAGGACATCATACTGCTACTACACTAGGACATCATACTGCTACTACCACTAGGACATCATACTGCTACTACTACTAGGACATCATACTGCTACTACCACTAGGACATCATACTGCTACTACCACTAGGACATCATACTGCTACTACCACTAGGACATCATACTGCTACTACTACTAGGACATCATACTGCTACTACCACTAGGACATCATACTGTTCCTAACACTAGGACATCATACTGCTACTACCACTAGGACATCATACTGCTACTACCACTAGGACATCATACTGCTACTACCACTAGGACATCATACTGCTACTACCACTAGGACATCATACTGCTACTACCACTAGGACATCATACTGCTACTACCACTAGGACATCATACTGCTACTACCACTAGGACATCATACTGCTACTACCACTAGGACATCATACTGCTACTACCACTAGGACATCATACTGCTACTACCACTAGGACATCATACTGCTACTACCACTAGGACATCATACTGCTACTACCACTAGGACTTCATACTGTTACTACTACTAGGACATCATACTGCTTACTACCACTAGGACATCATACTGCTACTACCACTAGGACATCATACTGCTACTACCACTAGGACATCATACTGCTACTACCACTAGGACATCATACTGCTACTACCACTAGGACATCATACTGCTACTACCACTAGACATCATACTGCTACTACCACTAGGACATCATACTGTTACTATCACTAGGACATCATACTGCTACTACCACTAGGACATCATACTGCTACTACCACTAGGACTATCATACTGCCTACTACTACCTAGGACATCATACTGCTACTACCACTAGGACATCATACTGCCTACTACCACAACCTCGTCGAGGACCATCATTACTGCTACTACCACTAGGACATCATTACTGCTACTACCACTAGGACATCATACTGCTACTACCACTAGGACATCATACTGCTACTACCACTAGGACATCATACTGCTACTACACTAGGACATCATACTGCTACTACCACTAGGACATCATACTGCTACTACTACTAGGACATCATACTGCTACTACCACTAGGACATCATACTGCTACTACACTAGGACATCATACTATGGCTACTAACCACTAGGACATCATACTGCTACTACCACTAGGACATCATACTGCTACTACCACTAGACATCATACTGCTACTACTACTAGACATCATACTGCTACTACCACTAGGACATCATACTGCTACTACCACTAGGACATCATACTGCTACTACCACTAGGGACATCATACTGCTACTACCTACTAGGACATCATACTGCTACTACCACTAGGACATCATACTGCTCTAAACTTTACCACTAGGACATCATACTGCTACTACCACTAGGACATCATACTGCTACTACTACTAGGACATCATACTGCTACTACTACTAGGGACATCGATACTGGCTTACTACTACTAGGACATCATACTGCTTACTACTACTAGGACATCATACTGCGTACTACTACTAGGGACATCATACTGCTACTACTTACTAGGACATCATACTTTTTAATGCTACTACTAGGACATCATACTGCTACTACCACTAGGACATCATACTGTTCCTAACACTAGGACATCATACTGCTACTACCACTAGGACATCATACTGCTACTACCACTAGGACATCATACTGCTACTAACCACTAGGACATCATACTGCTACTACCACTAGGACATCATACTGCTACTACCACTAGGACATCATACTGCTACTACCACTAGGACATCATACTGCTACTACCACTAGGACATCATACTGGCTACTACCACTAGACATCATACTGCTACTACCACTAGGACATCATACTGCTACTACCACTAGGACATCATACTGCTACTACCACTAGGACATCATACTGCTACTACCACTAGGACATCATACTGCTACTACCACTAGGACTTCATACTGTTACTACTACTAGGACATTCATACTGCTACTACCACTAGGACATCATACTGCTACTACCACTAGGACATCATACTGCTACTACCACTAGGACATCATACTGCTACTACCACTAGGACATCATACTGCTACTACCACTAGGACATCATACTGCTACTACACTAGGACATCATACTGCTACTACAACTAGGACATCATACTGCTACTATCACTAGGACATCATACTGCTACTACCACTAGGACTCATACTGCTACTACCACTAGGACATCATACTGCTACTACCACTAGGACATCATACTGCTACTACCACTAGGACATCATACTGCTACTACCACTAGGACATCATACTGCTATTACCACTAGGACATCATACTGCTACTACCACTAGGACATCATACTGCTACTACCACTAGGACATCATACTGCTACTACCACTAGGACATCATACTGCTACTACCACTAGGACATCATACTGCTACTACTACTAGGACATCATACTGCTACTACCACTAGGACATCATACTGCTACTACTACTAGGACATCATACTGCTACTACCACTAGGACATCATACTGCTACTACCACTAGGACATCATACTGCTACTACCACTAGGACATCATACTGCTACTACTACTAGGACATCATACTGCTACTACCACTAGGACATCATACTGCTACTACCACTAGGACATCATACTGCTACTACCACTAGGACATCATACTGCTACTACTACTAGGACATCATACTGCTACTACCACTAGGACATCATACTGCTACTACCACTAGGACATCATACTGTTACTACCACTAGGACATCATACTGCTACTACCACTAGGACATCATACTGCTACTACTACTAGGACATCATACTGCTACTACTACTAGGACATCATACTGCTACTACTACTAGGACATCATACTGCTACTACTACTAGGACATCATACTGCTACTACTACTAGGACATCATACTGCTACTACTACTAGACATCATACTGCTACTACTACTAGGACATCATACTGCTACTACTACTAGGACATCATACTGGCTACTACTACTAGGACATCATACTGCTACTACTACTAGGACATCATACTGCTACTACTACTAGGACATCATACTGCTACTACCTACTAGGACATCATACTGCTACTACCACTAGGACATCATACTGCTACTACCACTAGGACATCATACTGCTACTACCACTAGGACATCATACTGCTACTACTACTAGGACATCATACTGCTACTACCACTAGGACATCATACTGCTACTACCACTAGGACATCATACTGCTACTACCACTAGGACATCATACTGCTACTACCACTAGGACATCATACTGCTACTACCACTAGGACATCATACTGCTACTACCAATAGGACATCATACTGCTACTACCACTAGGACATCATACTGCTACTACCACTAGGACATCATACTGCTACTACCTAGACATCATACTGCTACTACACTAGGACATCATACTGCTACTACTACTAGGACATCATACTGCTACTACTACTAGGACATCATACTGCTACTACCACTAGGACATCATACTGCTACTACCACTAGGACATCATACTGCTACTACCACTAGGACATCATACTGCTACTACCACTAGGACATCATACTGCTACTACTACTAGGACATCTACTGCATACTGCTACTACCCACTAGGACATCATACTGCTACTACCACTAGGACATCATACTGCTACTACCACTAGGACATCATACTGCTACTACCACTAGGACATCATACTGTTACTACTACTAGACATCATACTGCTACTACTACTAGGACATCATACTGCTACTACTACTAGGACATCATACTGCTACTACCACTAGGACATCATACTGCTACTACTACTAGGACATCATACTGCTACTACTACTAGGACATCATACTGCTACTACTACTAGGACATCATACTGCTACTACCACTAGGACATCATACTGCTACTACCACTAGGACATCATACTGCTACCACTAGGACATTCATACTGCTACTACTACTAGGACATCATACTGCTACTACTACTAGGACATCATACTGCTACTACCACTAGGACATCATACTGCTACTACTACTAGGACATCATACTGCTACTACTACTAGGACATCATACTGCTTACTACCACTAGGACATCATACTGCTACTACTACTAGGACATCATACTGCTACTACTACTAGGACATCATACTGCTACTACCACTAGGACATCATACTGCTACTACCACTAGGACATCATACTGCTACTACCACTAGGACATCTACTGCTACTACCACTAGGACATCATACTGCTACTACCACTAGGACATCATACTGCTACTACCACTAGGACATCATACTGCTACTACCACTAGGACATCATACTGCTACTACTACTAGGACATCATACTGCTACTACCACTAGGACATCATACTGCTACTACTACTAGGACATCATACTGCTACTACCACTAGGACATCATACTGCTACTACCACTAGGACATCATACTGCTACTACCACTAGGACATCATACTGCTACTACCACTAGACATCATACTGCTACTACCACTAGGACATCATACTGCTACTACCACTAGGACATCATACTGCTACTACCACTAGGACATCATACTGTTCCTACCACTAGGACATCATACTGCTACTACCACTAGGACATCATACTGCTACTACCACTAGGACATCATACTGTTACTACTACTAGGACATCATACTGTTCCTACCACTAGAACATCATACTGTTACTACTACTAGGACATCATACTGTTCCTACCACTAGGACATCATACTGCTACTACCACTAGGACATCATACGGTTACTACTACTAGGACATCATACTGTTCCTACCACTAGGACATCATACTGTTACTACTACTAGGACATCATACTGTTCCTACCACTAGGACATCATACTGCTACTACCACTAGGACATCATACTGCTACTACTACTAGGACATCATACTGTTCCTACCACTAGGACATCATACTGTTACTACTACTAGGACATCATACTGCTACTACCACTAGGACATCATACTGTTACTACTACTAGGACATCATACTGTTCCTACCACTAGGACATCATACTGTTACTACTACTAGGACATCATACTGCTACTACCACTAGGACATCATACTGCTACTACCACTAGGACATCATACTGCTACTACCACTAGGACATCATACTGCTACTACCACTAGGACATCATACTGCTACTACCACTAGGACATCATACTGTTCCTACCACTAGGACATCATACTGTTCCTACCACTAGGACATCATACTGTTCCTACCACTAGGACATCATACTGCTACTACCACTAGGACATCATACTGCTACTACCACTAGGACATCATACTGTTACTACCACTAGGACATCATACTGTTACTACCACTAGGACATCATACTGTTCCTACTACTAGGACATCATACTGTTACTACCACTAGGACATCATACTGTTCCTACTACTAGGACATCATACTGCTACTACCACTAGGACATCATACTGCTACTACCATTAGGACATCATACTGCTACTACCACTAGGACATCATACTGCTACTACCACTAGGACATCATACTGTTACTACCACTAGGACATCATACTGCTACTACCACTAGGACATCATACTGCTACTACCACTAGGACATCATACTGTTACTACCACTAGGACATCATACTGCTACTACCATTAGGACATCATACTGCTACTACCACTAGGACATCATACTGCTACTACCACTAGGACATCATACTGCTACTACCACTAGGACATCATACTGTTACTACCACTAGGACATCATACTGTTACTACCACTAGGACATCATACTGTTCCTACTACTAGGACATCATACTGTTACTACCACTAGGACATCATACTGTTCCTACTACTAGGACATCATACTGCTACTACCACTAGGACATCATACTGCTACTACTACTAGGAAATCATACTGCTACTACCACTAGGACATCATACTGCTACTACCACTAGGACATCATACTGTTCCTACTACTAGGACATCATACTGCTACTACCACTAGGACATCATACTTCTACTACCACTAGGACATCATACTGCTACTACCACTAGGACATCATACTGTTCCTACTACTAGGACATCATACTGTTCCTACCACTAGGACATCATACTGTTACTACCACTAGGACATCATACTGTTCCTACTACTAGGACATCATACTGTTCCTACCACTAGGACATCATACTGTTCCTACTACTAGGACATCATACTGTTACTACCACTAGGACATCATACTGTTACTACCACTAGGACATCATACTGTTACTACCACTAGGACATCATACTGTTACTACCACTAGGACATCATACTGTTCCTACTACTAGGACATCATACTGTTCCTACCACTAGGACATCATACTGTTCCTACTACTAGGACATCATACTGTTACTACCACTAGGACATCATACTGTTCCTACCACTAGGACATCATACTGCTACTACCACTAGGACATCATACTGTTCCTACTACTAGGACATCAGACTGCTACTACCACTAGGACATCATACTGTTCCTACTACTAGGACATCAGACTGCTACTACCACTAGGACATCATACTGTTCCTACTACTAGGACATCAGACTGCTACTACCACTAGGACATCAGACTGCTACTACTACTAGGACATCAGACTGCTACTACCACTAGGACATCATACTGTTCCTACCACTAGGACATCATACTGTTCCTACTACTAGGACATCATACTGTTCCTACCACTAGGACATCATACTGTTCCTACTACTAGGACATCATACTGTTTCTACCACTAGGACATCAGACTGCTACTACCACTAGGACATCATACTGTTCCTACCACTAGGACATCAGACTGCTACTACCACTAGGACATCATACTGTTCCTACCACTAGGACATCATACTGTTCCTACTACTAGGACATCATACTGTTCCTACCACTAGGACATCATACTGTTCCTACTACTAGGACATCATACTGTTCCTACCACTAGGACATCATACTGTTCCTACTACTAGGACATCATACTGTTCCTACCACTAGGACATCATACTGTTCCTACCACTAGGACATCATACTGTTCCTACCACTAGGACATCATACTGCTACTACTACTAGGACATCATACTGCTACTACTACTAGGACATCATACTGTTCCTACCACTAGGACATCATACTGCTACTACTACTAGGACATCATACTGTTCCTACCACTAGGACATCATACTGCTACTACTACTAGGACATCATACTGTTCCTACCACTAGGACATCATACTGCTACTACTACTAGGACATCATACTGCTACTACCACTAGGACATCATACTGTTCCTACCACTAGGACATCATATTGTTACTACTACTAGGACATCATACTGTTACTACCACTAGGACATCATACTGCTACTACCACTAGGACATCATACTGTTCCTACCACTAGGACATCATACTGTTACTACTACTAGGACATCATACTGTTACTACCACTAGGACATCATACTGCTACTACCACTAGGACATCATACTGTTACTACCACTAGGACATCATACTGCTACTACCACTAGGACATCATACTGTTACTACCACTAGGACATCATACTGCTACTACCACTAGGACATCATACTGTTACTACCACTAGGACATCATACTGCTACTACCACTAGGACATCATACTGCTACTACCACTAGGACATCATACTGTTACTACCACTAGGACATCATACTGCTACTACCACTAGGACATCATACTGCTACTACCACTAGGACATCATACTGCTACTACCACTAGGACATCATACTGTTACTACCACTAGGACATCATACTGCTACTACCACTAGGACATCATACTGTTCCTACCACTAGGACTTCATACTGCTTACTACCACTAGGACATCATACTGCTACTACCACTAGGACATCATACTGCTACTACCACTAGGACATCATACTGCTACTACCACTAGGACATCATACTGCTACTACCACTAGGACATCATACTGCTACTACCACTAGGACATCATACTGCTACTACCACTAGGACATCATACTGCTACTACCACTAGGACATCATACTGCTACTACCACTAGGACATCATACTGCTACTACCACTAGGACATCATACTGCTACTACCACTAGGACATCATACTGCTACTACCACTAGGACATCATACTGCTACTACCACTAGGACATCACTACTGCTACTACCACTAGGACATCATACTGCTACTACCACTAGGACATCATACTGCTACTACCACTAGGACATCATACTGCTACTACCACTAGGACATCATACTGCTACTACCACTAGGACATCATACTGCTACTACCACTAGGACATCATACTGCTACTACCACTAGGACATCATACTGCTACTACCACTAGGACATCATACTGCTACTACCACTAGGACATCATACTGTACTGCTACTACCACTAGGACATCATACTGCTACTACCACTAGGACATCATACTGCTACTACCACTAGGACATCATATGCTACTCCTAAACATACCAACACTAGGACATCATACTGCTACTACCACTAGGACATCATACTGCTACTACCACTAGGACATCATACTGCTACTACCACTAGGACATCATACTGCTACTACCACTAGGACATCATACTGCTACTACCACTAGGACATCATACTGCTACTACCACTAGGACATCATACTGCTACTACCACTAGGACATCATACTGTTACTACTAGGACATCATACTGCTACTACCACTAAGACATCAGACTGCTACTACTACTAGGACATCATACTGCTACTACCACTAGGACATCACACTGCTACTACCACTAGGACATCATACTGCTACTACTACTAGGACATCACACTGCTACTACCACTAGGACATCATACTGCTACTACTACTAGGACATCACACTGCTACTACCACTAGGACATCATACTGTTACTACCACTAGGACATCATACTGCTACTACCACTAGGACATCATACTGCTACTACCACTAGGACATCATACTGCTACTACCACTAGGACATCATACTGCTACTACCACTAGGACATCATACTGCTACTACCACTAGGACATCATACTGCTACTACCACTAGGACATCATACTGTTACTACTACTAGGACATCATACTGCTACTACCACTAAGACATCAGACTGCTACTACTACTAGGACATCATACTGCTACTACCACTAGGACATCACACTGCTACTACCACTAGGACATCATACTGCTACTACTACTAGGACATCACACTGCTACTACCACTAGGACATCATACTGCTACTACTACTAGGACATCACACTGCTACTACCACTAGGACATCATACTGTTACTACCACTAGGACATCATACTGCTACTACCACTAGGACATCATACTGCTACTACCACTAGGACATCATACTGCTACTACCACTAGGACATCATACTGCTACTACCACTAGGACATCATACTGCTACTACCACTAGGACATCATACTGCTACTACCACTAGGACATCATACTGCTACTACCACTAAGACATCATACTGCTACTACCACTAGGACATCATACTGCTACTACCACTAGGACATCATACTGCTACTACCACTAGGACATCATACTTCTACCACTAGGACATCACACTGCTACTACCACTAGGACATACTACTGCTACTACCACTAGGACATCATACTGTTACTACCACTAGGACATCATACTGCTACTACCACTAGGACATCATACTGTTACTAACACTAGGACATCATACTGTCACTAACACTAGGACATCATACTGCTACTACCACTAGGACATCATACTGCTACTACCACTATGACATCATACTGCAATTACCAGCTCTACTGGTAGTACTGCAACTACCACTAGGACATCATACTGTTACTAACACTAGGACATCATACTGCTACTACCACTAGGACATCATACTGCTACTACCACTAGGACATCATACTGCTACTACTACTAGGACATCATACTGCTACTACCACTAGGACATCATACTGCTACTACCACTAGGACATCATACTGCTACTACCACTAGGACATCATACTGCTACTACCACGAGGACATCAGTCTGCTACTACCACTAGGACATCATACTGCTACTACCACTAGGACTTCATACTGCTACTACTACAAAGACATCATACTGCTACTACCACTAGGACATCATACTCTTACTAACACTAGGACATCATACTGCTACTACCACTAGGACATCATACTGCTACTACTACTAGGACATCATACTGCTACTACCACTAGGACATCATACTGCTACTACCACTAGGACATCATACTGCTACTACCACTAGGACATCATACTGCTACTACCACTAGGACATCATACTGCTACTACCACTAGGACATCATACTGTTACTACCACTAGGACATCATACTGCTACTACCACTAGGACATCATACTGTTACTACCACTAGGACATCATACTGCTACTACCACTAGGACATCATACTGTTACTACCACTAGGACATCATACTGCTACTACCACTAGGACATCATACTTCTACCACTAGGACATCACACTGCTACTACCACTAGGACATAATACTGCTACTACCACTAGGACATCATACTGTTACTACCACTAGGACATCATACTGCTACTATCACTAGGACATCATACTGTTACTAACACTAGGACATCATACTGTCACTAACACTAGGACATCATACTGTCACTAACACTAGGACATCATACTGTCACTAACACTAGGACTTCATACTGCTACTACTACAAAGACATCATACTGCTACTACCACTAGGAGATCATACTGCTACTACCACTAGGACTTCATACTGCTACTACTACAAAGACATCATACTGCTACTACCACTAGGAGATCATTCTGCTACTACCACTAGGACTTCATACTGCTACTACTACAAAGACATCATACTGCTACTACCACTAGGAGATCATACTGCTACTACCACTAGGACTTCATACTGCTACTACTACAAAGACATCATACTGCTACTACCACTAGGACTTCATACTGCTTCTACTACAAAGACATCATACTGCTCCTACCACTAGGAGATCATACTGCTACTACCAACACTACTACACCTTCATCTGTCGATGACACAAGTTTTTCTGCTTCCACGAGCACATCCAATGCTAGCATCATTAATTCTACATTTGTTGTTAGCCCAGCTAGCATGGACACCGACAGTTGTGAATCTGATGCAGCCGAAGAGCTACTGCACCCTTACCTGGGCAAGCACCGAACAGCAGACAGGGACGTTGGACCATCAAAGAGACACAAATATGATGAGAACTACATTGATTTGGTGTTAACTTTCATTAGGAGTAGTGCCTTTCCTCAGCCACAGTGTGTTATATGTGCTACAGTACTATCTCACAACTCAATGAAACCTTCACTCTTGCACAGACATTCAGAAACAAAACATGCCATTTTGAAAAATAAGCCACGGTAGTTTTTTGGAGCGAGAATTAAGACGACTTTTGAGTAGTAAGACATGTATAAAAGCAACAGATACCATTAATAAGAAGGGTCTAGAAACGTCTTATATGGTGAGCTACCGAGTGGCTGGGACAGACAAGCTCCATACTATTGTGGAGGACTGGCTGGGACAGACAAGCTCCATACTATTGTGGAGGACTGGCTGGGACAGACAAGCTCCATACTATTGTGGAGGACTGGCTGGGACAGACAAGCCCGATACTATTGTAGAGGAGTGGCTAGGACAGACAAGCTCCATACTATTGTGGAGGACTGGCTGGGACAGACAAGCCCGATACTATTGTAGAGGAGTGGCTAGGACAGACAAGCTCCATACTATTGTGGAAGAGTGGCTAGGACAGACAAGCCCCATACTATTGTGGAGGACTGGCTGGGACAGACAAGCCCCATACTATTGTGGAGGACTTAATTCTTCCTGCTGCTGCAGATATGACTGGGACAATGTTGGGGGAAAAGGACAAAGACACTATACAGACAATGTCTTCCACAACGTGTCAGTGACATGGCAGGAGGTGTTTTGAAACAATTAATGCTTCACATACAAGCCAGTGAATTACATGCCTTAAAGCTGGATGAGTCAACAGACGTGGTGGGCCTGACACAGCTCCTGATATATGTCTGTTAAAGCTGGATGAGTCAACAGACGTGGCGGGCCTGACACAGCTCCTGATATATGTCCGTTATCTTTATGGGGGGTCAATTAAGGAAGACATCCTCTTCTGGAAACCACTGGTAACCAGGACAACAGGAGATTATATTTTTTAAGTACTGGACAGCTTTGTGACATCAAATAGTCTTTGGCATCAAGATGTGTTGGTATCTGTACTGATGGGGCAAGATCCATGACAGGGAGACATAGTGGAGTTGTAACACGCGTGCAAGCAGTGGCCCCGACGCCACTTGGGTAAACTGCAGCATCCACCGAGAGGCTCTTGGGTGGACTGCAGCATCCACCGAGAGGCTCTTGGGTACACTGCAGCATCCACCGAGAGGCTCTTGGGTACACTGCAGCATCCACCGAGAGGCTCTTGGGTACACTGCAGCATCCACCGAGAGGCTCTTGGGTACACTGCAGCATCCACCAAGAGGCTCTTACTGCCAAGGGAATGCCTGACAGCTGGAAATACATTCTGGACACTACAGTGAAACTGGTTAAACCTTGTTAAAGCAAGGCTCTGAACTCTCATGTATTTTCTGCGTTATGTAATGATATGGGCAGCGACCATGTAACGCTTTTACAACATACAGAAGTGTGCTGGTTATCAAGGGGCAAAGTATTGACACGTTTTTAAAAAATTGAGAGACGAGCTTAAAGTTTTCTTTACTGACCATCATTTTCAGGAAACACACAGGTCTTTCCATTGTTGTATGATGTTTTGTGTGCAAATGAACTCAAGCTTATGGACAATGTCAAATGTGATATAGCGAAGCACCTGAGTGAGTTGGGTGCGGTATTACGCAGGTACTTAACCGAAATGGATGACACAAACAATTGGATTCGTTAACCCTTTCATGCCCTGCCTCCGGTCCACTTACCGATATCTGAACAAGAGAGCCTCATCCAAATTGCAACAAGCGGTTCTGTGAAAATGTTATTGAATCAGAAGCCACTGCCAGATTTCTGGATGGGCTGTGCTCAGAGTTTCTTGCCTTGGCAAATTGTGCTGTTAAGACACTGATGCCCTTTGCAACCAAATACCTATGTGAGAATGGATTCTCGGCTCTCACTAGCATGAAAACTAAATACAGGCACAGACTTTGTGTGGCAAATGATTTAAGACTGAGACTCCAATACAACCCAACATTACAGAGTTATGTGCATCCTTTCAAGCACACCCTTCTCATTAACCTGTGGTTGTCAAATCAAATCAAATTTTATTTGTCACATACACATGGTTAGCAGATGTTAATGCGAGTGTAGCGAAATGCTTGTGCTTCTAGTTCCGACAATGCAGTAATAACCAACAAATAATCTAACTAACAATTCCAAAACTACTGTCTTATACACAGTGTAAGGGGGATAAAGAATATGTACATAAGGATATATGAATGAGTGATAGTACAGAGCAGCATAGGCAAGATACAGTAGATGATATCGAGTACAGTATATACATATGAGATGAGTATGTAAACAAAGTGGCATAGTTAAAGTGGCTAGTGATACATGTATTACATAAGGATGCAGTCGATGATATAGAGTACAGTATATACGTATGCATATGAGATGAATAATGTAGGGTAAGTAACATTATATAAGGTAGCATTGTTTAAAGTGGCTAGTGATATATTTACATCATTTCCTATCAATTCCCATTATTAAAGTGGCTGGAGTTGAGTCAGTGTCATTGTCAGTGTGTTGGCAGCAGCCACTCAATGTTAGTGGTGGCTGTTTAACAGTCTGATGGCCTTGAGATAGAAGCTGTTTTTCAGTCTCTCGGTCCCAGCTTTGATGCACCTGTACTGACCTCGCCTTCTGGATGATAGCGGGGTGAACAGGCAGTGGCTCGGGTGGTTGATGTCCTTGATGATCTTTATGGCCTTCCTGTAACATCGGGTGGTGTAGGTGTCCTGGAGGGCAGGTAGTTTGCCCCCGGTGATGCGTTGTGCAGACCTCACTACCCTCTGGAGAGCCTTACGGTTGAGGGCGGAGCAGTTGCCGTACCAGGCGGTGATACAGCCCGACAGGATGCTCTCGATTGTGCATCTGTAGAAGTTTGTGAGTGCTTTTGGTGACAAGCCGAATTTCTTCAGCCTCCTGAGGTTGAAGAGGCGCTGCTGCGCCTTCTTCACAATGCTGTCTGTGTGAGTGGACCAATTCAGTTTGTCTGTGATGTGTATGCCGAGGAACTTAAAACTTGCTACCCTCTCCACTACTGTTCCATCGATGTGGATAGGGGGGTGTTCCCTCTGCTGTTTCCTGAAGTCCACAATCATCTCCTTAGTTTTGTTGACGTTGTTTGTGAGGTTATTTTCCTGACACCACACTCCGAGGGCCCTCACCTCCTCCCTGTAGGCCGTCTCGTCGTTGTTGGTAATCAAGCCTACCACTGTTGTGTCGTCCGCAAACTTGATGATTGAGTCGGAGGCGTGCGTGGCCACGCAGTCGTGGGTGAACAGGGAGTACAGGAGAGGGCTCAGAACGCACCCTTGTGGGGCCCCAGTGTTGAGGATCAGCGGGGAGGAGATGTTGTTGCCTACCCTCACCACCTGGGGGCGGCCCGTCAGGAAGTCCAGTACCCAGTTGCACAGGGCGGGGTCGAGACCCAGGGTCTCGAGCTTGATGACGAGCTTGGAGGGTACTATGGTGTTGAATGCCGAGCTGTAGTCGATGAACAGCATTCTCACATAGGTATTCCTCTTGTCCAGATGGGTTAGGGCAGTGTGCAGTGTGGTTGAGATTGCATCGTCTGTGGACCTATTTGGGCGGTAAGCAAATTGGAGTGGGTCTAGGGTGTCAGGTAGGGTGGAGGTGATATGGTCCTTGACTAGTCTCTCAAAGCACTTCATGATGACGGATGTGAGTGCTACGGGGCGGTAGTCGTTTTGCTCAGTTACCTTAGCTTTCTTGGGAACAGGAACAATGGTTGCCCTCTTGAAGCATGTGGGAACAGCAGACTGGTATAGGGATTGATTGAATATGTCCGTAAACACACCGGCCAGCTGGTCTGCGCATGCTCTGAGGGCGCGGCTGGGGATGCCGTCTGGGCCTGCAGCCTTGCGAGGGTTAACAGGTTTAAATGTTTTACTCACCTCGGCTGCAGTGAAGGAGAGACCGCATGTTTTCGTTGCAGGCCGTGTCAGTGGCACTGTATTGTCCTCAAAGCGGGCAAAAAAGTTATTTAGTCTGCCTGGGAGCAAGACATCCTGGTCCGTGACTGGGCTGGATTTCTTCCTGTAGTCCGTGATTGACTGTAGACCCTGCCACATGCCTCTTGTGTCTGAGCCGTTGAATTGAGATTCAACTTTGTCTCTGTACTGACGCTTAGCTTGTTTGATAGCCTTGCGGAGGGAATAGCTGCACTGTTTGTATTCGGTCATGTTACCAGACACCTTGCCCTGATTAAAAGCAGTGGTTCGCGCTTTCAGTTCCACACGAATGCTGCCATCAATCCACGGTTTCTGGTTAGGGAATGTTTTAATCGTTGCTATGGGAACGACATCTTCAACGCACGTTCTAATGAACTCGCACACCGAATCAGCGTATTCGTCAATATTGTTATCTGACGCAATACGAAACATGTCCCAGTCCACGTGATGGAAGCAGTCTTGGTGTGTGGAGTCAGCTTGGTCGGACCAGTGTTGGACAGACCTCAGCGTGGGAGCCTCTTGTTTTAGTTTCTGTCTGTAGGCAGGGATCAACAAAATGTAGTCGTGGTCAGCTTTTCCGAAAGGGGGGCGGGGCAGGGCCTTATATGCGTCGCGGAAGTTAGAGTAACAATGATCCAAGGTCTTTCCACCCCTGGTTGCGCAATTGATATGCTGATAAAATTTAGGGAGTCTTGTTTTCAGATGTTTTCCCCAGCTAAAATGAATGCAGCCTCCGGATAAATCGTTTCCAGTTTGCAGAGAGTTAAATAAAGTTTGTTCAGAGCCATCGATGTGTCTGCTTGGGGGGGGGGGATATATACGGCTGTGATTATAATCGAAGAGAATTCTCTTGGTAGATAATGCGGTCTACATTTGATTGTGAGGAATTCTAAATCAGGTGAACAGAAGGATTTGAGTTCCTGTATGTTTCTTTCATCACACCATGTCACGTTAGCCATAAGGCATACGCCCCCGCCCCTCTTCTTACCAGAAAGATGTTTGTTTCTGCCGGCGCGATGCGTGGAGAAACCCGTTGGCTGCACCGCCTCGGATAGCGTCTCTCCAGTGAGCCATGTTTCCGTGATGCAAAGAACGTTGCAGTCTCTGATGTCCCTCTGGAATGCTACCCTTGCTCAGATTTCATCAACCTTGTTGTCAAGAGACTGGACATTGGCAAGAAGAATGCTAGGGAGTGGTGCACGATGTGCCCGTCTCCGGAGTCTGACCAGAAGACCGCCTCGTTTCCCTCTTTTTCTGAGTCGTTTTTTTGGGTCGCTGCATGGGATCCACTCCGTTGTCCTGTTTGTAAGGCAGAACACAGGATCCGCATCGCGAAAAACATATTCTTGGTCGTACTGATGGTGAGTTGACGCTGATCTTATATTCAGTAGTTCTTCTCGACTGTATGTATTGAAACCTAGGATGACCTGGGGTACTAATGTACGAAATAACACGTAAAAAAACAAAAAACTGTGAAGCGAGGCGGCCATCTCTGTCGGCGCCGGAAGTCGAACTTCTACCGAAGGTAATTCCTCTCCCTGTTCAGCGTCGCCGGTCTACTAGCCGCTACCGATCCCTTTTTCTGGTTGTTTGTCTGTGTTGCTTTTCACACCTGGTTTTCATTGCTTTGATTTCTGTGGGTATATAGGGCACCTGTTACCTGCCGTAATTCGTGCAGGATTAAGCTTGTGAGTATTAGCGTTCAGAATTCTATGCGGTTTATTGTTTTCGCATTGACGTATGTGTATGTAGTGTCGGAACTGTGGTTGTTCCTCCGTGTACTGACACGAGTTTGTTTTCCTTCGAGCGCATTGTTTGGACATTCATCTGGGCCAATTTTGTATTGGTGGACTATGTGTACAGATCTCTACATTAAACACGCTTCTCAAAGAAATATTCCTGCTCTCCTGCGCCTGACTCCTACACCTTTCACCGAGACGCACTTTATCACAGTGGTGAGGTATTCACTATTTTCGATGAACAAATAAGGTTTTATATGTAATATGGGCAACTCAAGAGCAAAATGATTTATTATTATGTTATTATTTGTGCCCTGGTCCTATAAGAGCTCTTTGTCACTTCCCACAAGCCGGGTTGTGACAAAAACTCACACTCATTCTTATGTTTAATAAATGTATCATATAGTGTGTGTGTGTGTGTGTGTGTGGCAGGCTTACAATGATGGCAAAAAACAATATTTTATGTGATATGTTTGAAGGGGTATGGGACTGTAAAACATTTGGGAACCACTGACCTAAGTCAATAGTTTTGGTTTGATTGTGACATATTGTCACGCCCTGGTCTTAGTATTTTGTGTTTATATATTTATTTGGTCTGGCCAGGGTGTGACATGGGGTTATTTTGTGTTGTGTTGTGGTATTGGGGGTTTTAGTAGGTATTGGGATTGTGGCTGAGTAGGGGTGTCTAGCATAGTCTATGGCTGCCTGAGGTTCTCATTCAGAGTCAGGTGATTCTCGTTGTCTCTGATTGGGAACCATATTTAGGTAGCCTGGGTTTCACTGTGTGTTTGTGGGTGATTGTTCCTGTCTCTGTGTTAGTGTTCACCAGACAGGCTGTATAGGTTTTCACATTTTTCCGTTTGTTGTTTTTGTATTGTTCGTGTTTTCATTTTCATTAAACATGTATCGAACTAACCACGCTGCATTTTGGTCCGACTCTCCTTCGACGGAAGAAAGCCGTAACACATATTTTGATAATTTAAGGCCTAGGCAGAAACACGACTCCAGGACTGTGTCCCTCAACAACTCAAATTGTTCACCATTGATTCTAATTGAGTGATTAGGGCATTTTGGCTGCGTTGAGCCCAGACGAGGCTGGTGGGAGGAACTATAGGAGGATGAGCTCATTGTAATGGCTGGAATGGAATTAATGGTACGTTATCAAACACATCAAACAAATGGGAAACAGGTTTGACTCTGTTCCATTAATTCCATTCCAACCACTGCAATGAGCCCGTACTCCTATAGCTCCTCCCACCAGCCTCTGGTTGAGACATGGGTCACATTCCCTGTTCCGTTGTATACATCAACCAATGGTTGTGTGCTATCTAGTCGACTGTTTCATGGACTGACAGATTGCTAAATGAGATGGTTAGATGATACGTAAGTGTTGTGAGGTCTGAAATGTGTCAGCAACGCCTGGGCAGAGGAACGCACCCACAATTTGACAGTGCGAGCCCTCCCTCCCCTTGCGCTATATTAATGGCCACCCTAGGGAAATGTTAAATATACCACACTGCTCTGATTAGAAGCACATTTGTTGGCACTCAGGAGAGAGAGACACTGACACAGGAGGGGTGGAGAGATAGGTCTACTGAGAGAAGGAGAGATGGAGACAGAGGGAGAGATAGGCCTACTGAGAGATGGAGAGATTGGTCTACTGAAAGGAGAGATGGACAGAGATAGGCCTACTGAGAGGAGACAGGGAGAGAGGGAGACAGATAGGCCTACTGAGAGGAGACAGGGAGAGAGGGAGACAGATACAGTGGGGCAAGAAAGTATTTAGTCAGCCACCAAATGTGCAAGTTCTCCCACTTAAAAAGATGAGAGGCCTGTAATTTTCATCATAGGTACACTTCAACTATGACAGACAAAATGAAAACAAAAATCCAGAAAATCACATTGTATGATTTTTAAGTAATTAATTTGCATTTTATTGCATGACAATAGTATTCGATACATCAGAAAAGCAGAACTTAATATTTAGTACAGAAACCTTTGTTTGCAATTACAGAGATCATACGTTTCCTGTAGTTCTGGACCATATTTGCACACACTGCAGCAGGGATTTTGGCCCACTCCTCCATACAGACCTTCTCCAGATCCTTCAGGTTTCGGGGCTGTCGCTGGGCAATACGGACTTTCAGCTCCCTCCAAAGACTTTCTATTGGGTTCAGGTCTGGAGACTGGCTAGGCCACTCCAGCACCTTGAGATGCTTCTTACGGAGCCACTCCTTAGTTGCCACTCCTTGTGTTTCGGGTCGTTGTCATGCTGGAAGACCCAGCCACGACCCATCTTCAATGCTCTTACTGAAGGAAGGAGGTTGTTGGCAAAGATCTCGCGATACATGGCCCCATCCATCCTCCCATCAATACGGTGCAGTCGTCCTGGTGCCTTTGCAGAAAAGCATCCCCAAAGAATGATGTTTCCACCTCCATGCTTCACGGTTGGGATGGTGTTCTTGGGGTTGTACTAATCCTTCTTCTTCCTCCAAACACGGCGAGTGTCATCAGACCACATGATCTTCCCCCATTCCTCCTCTGGATCATCCAGATGGTCATTGGCAAACTTCAGATGGGCCTGGACATGCGCTGGCTTGAGCAGGGGGACCTTGCGTGCGCTGCAGGATTTTAATCCATGACGGCGTAGTGTGTTACTAATGGTTTTCTTTGAGACTGTGGTCCCAGCTCTTTTCAGGTCATTGACCAGGTCCTGCCGTGTAGTTCTGGGCTGATCCCTCACCTTCCTCGTGATCATTGATGCCCCACGAGGTGAGATCTTACATGGAGCCCCAGACCGAGGGTGATTGCATTTTCTAATAATTGCACCAACAGTTGTTGCCTTCTCACCAAGCTGCTTGCCTATTGTCCAGTAGCTCATCCCAGCCTTGTGCAGGTCTACAATTTAACCCTGATGTCCTTACACAGCTCTCTGGTCTTGGCCATTGTGAAGAGGTTGGAGTCTGTTTGATTGAGTGTGTGGACAGGTGTCTTTTATACAGGTAACAAGTTCAAACAGGTGCAGTTAATACAGGTAATGAGTGGAGAACAGGAGGACTTCTTAAAGAAAAACTAACAGGTCTGTGAGAGACAGAATTATGACTGGTTGGTAGGTGATCAAATACTTATGTCATGCAATAAAATGCAAATTAATTACTTAAAAATCATACAATGTGATTTTCTGAATTTTTGTTTTAGATTCCGTCTCTCACAGTTGAAGTGTACCTATGATACAAATTACAGACGTCTACATGCTTTGTAAGTAGGAAAACCTGCAAAATCGGCAGTGTATCAAATACTTGATCTCCCCACTGTATATGTTTTTGCTGTTTCTCACTCTCTTTCTCTCACTCTCTTTCTCTCACTCTCTTTCTCTCACTCTCTTTCTCTCACACCCTCTTTTTCTCTCACTCTCCCTCTTTCTTTCTTTCTCTTCCATCTCTCTGTCTGTCTCTCTCTCTCTCTCTCTCTCTCTTCCATCTCTCTCTTCCATCGCTCTCTCTCCCTCTCTCTCTCGCTCTCTCTTCCATCTCTCTCTTCCATCTCTCTCTCTCTCTCTTTCTCTTCCATCAATCTCTACCTCTCTCTTCCATCTCTCTCTACCTCTCTCTTCCATCCCCCCTCTCTTTTTTGGCAGCTTGCTGTAGGTTAACACCACCCACTATCCTATGGCTGCAGAGGAAGCAACAGTAGTGTTTCCACACCATTCCCACTCCCACCTTCAGTGTTATTAGCTGCTACGCTACCTAGCATCACAGCTGGTATTATAATACCCTGCCTGCCATCTGGCTTGGAGAGTGGGAGGCATTCGTTTTTGTGTTACACAACAAATCAGCTTGATCACTGTGGCCCGAATCAGAGAAGTTTGGTTGGGGCTGGTAGACATAGTCTCAGACCCTTTTTATGTTTGACACTCGGAGTGTTGAGTCACAAAGACATGTACTACTGGTTAATCATAGGTTCATTCAGTGGTAGTACTCAGCGGTAGTATTCAGCGGTAGTATTCAGCAGTAGTATTCAACAGTAGTATTCAGCGGTAGTATTCAGCAGTAGTATTCAACAGTAGTATTCAGCGGTAGTATTCAGCAGTAGTATTCAACAGTAGTATTCAGCAGTAGTATTCAACAGTAGTATTCAGCAGTAGTATTCAACAGTAGTATTCAACAGTAGTATTCAGCAGTAGTATTCAACAGTAGTATTCAACAGTAGTATTCAACAGTAGTATTCAACAGTAGTATTCAGCAGTAGTATTCAACAGTAGTATTCAACAGTAGTATTCAACAGTAGTATTCAGCGGAAGTATATGGTTTGGCCAATCAGTGACATAACTTAATCAATTAAACGGGAAACTGTTGAGTGTGAGAAACCCTGTAGTCAGCCCCGTAGTGAGCCCTGTGGTCAGCCCTGTGGTCAGCCCTGTGGTCAGCCCTGTGGTCAGCCCTGTGGTCAGGCCTGTGGAAAGCTCTGCGGTCATTCCTGTGGACAGCCATGTCGTCAGCCCTGTGGACAGCCCTGCAGTCAGACTTGTGGTCAGCCCTGTAGTCAAATATCTGGTTCGCCCTGTAGACAGGCCTGTGGACAACTCTGTGGTCAGCCCATTAGTCAGCCCTGTAGTCAGGCCTGTGGACAGCCCTGTAGTCAGGCATGTGGTCAGCCCATTAGTCAGCCCTGTAGTCAGCCCTGTAGTCAGCCCTTTGGTTAGTCCTGGGGACAGCTCTGTGGACAGCCCTGTAGTCAGCCCTGTGGACAGCCCTGTGGACAGCCCTGTAGTCAGCCCTCTGGACAGCTCTGTAGTCAGCCCTGTGGACAGCCCTTTAGTCAGCCCTTTAGTCAGCCCTTTAGTCAGCCCTGTGGACAGCTCTGTAGTCAGCCCTGTAGTCAGCTCTGTGGACAGCCCTGTAGTCAGCCCTTTGGTTAGTCCTGGGGACATCCCTGTGGACAGCCCTGTAGTCAGACCTGTGGACAGCCCTGTAGTCAGGCCTGTGGACAGCCCTGTAGTCAGACCTGTGGACAGCCCTGTAGTCAGACCTGTGGACAGCCCTGTAGTCAGGCCTGTGGACAGCCCTGTAGTCAGGCCTGTGGACAGCCCTGTAGTCAGGCCTGTGGAAAGCAAAAAATGACTGCAGTCTCTCTGTCAGCCAGGGACACAGAAAATGGAAGGAAATGTCCTCTCATTTACAGTGGACAGGTAGGGTTCACAGAGGCGTCTCTGACCAAAATATCAAGTTATTAAGATAATATGAATTAATATGAGTACAACTGTTGTTATTATTTCCTGTGATTTTCAACATTGATCAAATAAAATAAAAAATGTAAAGTGAACAATCTCTGTGCATGTGTCTCATTCATTGTCCCATGATGTCATGTTTCTTACTGTAGACACAGACCATTGAACTAAGCCAATGTATATGACTGTGACCAATAATGGCTGGGTGCTGTGGTATTGTTGTTATTATTACCATAACAACAGATATTAAAATACTGCAGGTCACAGACACTCCGTATGAAGACTGACATCACTAATTCTACCTCCGCTGACTGTTTTTCCAGAATATCCATAGTTGTTCTAACCTCTCTGACAACTGTTGCCCACTTCCTTAGTTGTTCTAACCTCTCTGACAACTGTTGCCCACTTCCTTAGTTGTTCTAACCTCTCTGACAACTGTTGCCCACTTCCTTAGTTGTTCTAACCTCTCTGACAACTGTTGCCCACTTCCTTAGTTGTTCTAATCTCTCTGACAACTGTTGCCCACTTCCTTAGTTGTTCTAACCTCTCTGACAACTGTTGCCCACTTCCTTAGTTGTTCTAACCTCTCTGACAACTGTTGCCCACTTCCTTAGTTGTTCTAACCTCTCTGACAACTGTTGCCCACTTCCTTAGTTGTTCTAATCTCTCTGACAACTGTTGCCCACTTCCTTAGTTGTTCTAACCCCTCTGACAACTGTTGCCCACTTCCTTAGTTGTTCTAACCTCTCTGACAACTGTTGCCCACTTCCTTAGTTGTTCTAATCTCTCTGACAACTGTTGCCCACTTCCTTAGTTGTTCTAACCCCTCTGACAACTGTTGCCCACTTCCTTGGTTGTTCTAACCCCTCTGACAACTGTTGCCCACTTCCTTAGTTGTTCTAACCTCTCTGACAACTGTTGTCAATTACAGGTGGATCGAAGACCGTTTCAACTGTGAGACGAAGCAGTCAGACAGATCACACGGCATGATAGATTGCTACACACACACACACACACACATTCTCACACTGCTACAAAATCTATACTTTTAGCACATCAAGAAATTCACATTGTACATACTTGCTAAGAGAGAAAAAGACACCGTTTCCTTGGTACTTTCTGTAAGCTTCCTGTAGGAGGTGGAACTTTCTCTCCTGTTATACCCCCAGATCCCATCCCTCAGCTCCCATCCCTCAGCTCCCATCCCTCAGCTCCCATCCCTCAGCTCCCATCCCCAAGATCCCTCAGCTCCCATCCCTCAGCTCCCATCCCTAGGCTCCCATCCCTCAGCTCCCATCCCTAGGCTCCCATCCCTCAGCTCCCATCCCTCAGCTCCCAACCCTAGGCTCCCATCCCTCAGCTCCCATCCCTCAGCTCCCATCCCTCAGCTCCCATCCCTCAGCTCCCATCCCTCAGCTCCCATCCCCAAGATCCCTCAGCTCCCATCCCTCAGCTCCCATCCCCAAGATCCCTCAGCTCCCATCCCTTAGCTCCCATCCCTCAGCTCCCATCCCTCAGCTCCCATCCCCAAGATCCCAGCTCCCATTACCCAGGTCCCATTACTCAGCTCCCTTCCTCCAGATCCCATCCCTCAGAGCCCATTACTCAGCTCCCTTCCTCCAAACTTCAGCTCCCATCCTCCAGCTCCCCTCACGCACCCACCCACCCACTCACCCACCCACCCACTCACTCACTCACTCACTCACTCACTCACTCACTCACTCACCCACCCACTCACCCACCCACCCACCCACCCACCCACCCACCCACCCACCCACCCACCCACTCAGCTCCCATCCCCCAGATCCCATCCCTCAGAGCCCATTACTCAGCTCCCATCCTCCAAACTTCAGCTCCCATCCTCCAGCTCCCCTCACTCACCCACCCACCCACTCACTCACTCACCCGCACGCACACGCAGACACAAACACACTCTGGCAGAAAACACACACACACACAGAGAATGACACGTGGAGAGTACACACACACACACACACACACACATAGAATGACACGTGGAGAGTACACACATCCCCATTGGCCTCATTTCCTATGAAATGGACCTCGCAACTCTACAGGATACTTTCTCTACAAACACACATTCATTACAAAACACACAGGGAGGCCAACAGAGGGAGGCCAACAGAGGGAGGCCAACAGAGGGAGGCCAACAGAGGGAGGCCAACAGACAGAAGTTAAAGTGTGTGTCTGACTGTATCAGGGATCACATCAAAACATAGACCCCTATGTTTTGGGAAATCAAAAAAGGGAGGATAGCTGTTTCCATAACAACCATTTGTCTGCTCCCAAGCTGTGAAAGATCCAGGGCTCCTCTTCAGATCTTGCCCCAGGAGCAACACCTTTAGCTGGGGAGCATTCCCCTCCCTGTCCGCTGGGAGGCCTGGAGCTCCAACCCTAGCCCCAGTGAAGCCACAGACAGACAATGAGGCAGGTGAAGAGGAGCATAGAGACCTATCTATGAACTATCATGGAAGTAAACTTCACAAGATGTGCAATTGAAGCTCCAATAGTCCTTATGACTTTAAAACTATGTGACTAATGGCCAGTTATATGTGACCGACCGGCTCAAATGGATCTTATCCTCTCTGGCGCAGGCGTGCTGCTAGCGACCCACCCTGACAACATCCGGTGAAATTGCAGAGCGCCAAATTCAAATGACAGAAATAGTCATAATAAACATTAATGAAAATACAAGTGTTACACATCGGGTAAAAGATGAACTTCTTGTTAATCCAGCCGCTTTGTCAGAGTTCATAAAGGCTTTACGGCAAAAGCATAACATGCGATTATCTGAGGAGAGCGCCCCACATACAAAAGCATACAAACATTTTCCAGCCGAGCAGATGAGTCACAAAAGTCAGAAATAGCAATAAAATGAATCCCTTACCTTTGAAGATCTTCATGGTTGCAATCAGAAGGGTCCCAGTTACACAATAAATTGACCTTTTATTCAATAAAGTCCCTCTTTATATCCCAAAAACTTTGGCGCGTTTTGTTCAGTAATCCACTGGCTCAAAGGCGGTCAAAACATGCAGATGAATGCATCCATTGTCGAAACATGTCAAACGATGTTTATAATTAATCCTTCGGTGTGCCAATTATCTAAATAATTTATAATATTTCAACCGGACAATAGCGTATTCAATAGAAAGGAAAAAGAACGAAGAGCGCGCACACAGTCACGCTCGCAAACCAGTACTGTTTTGCAGAAAACAAGCCTGAAACCACGTCTAAAGACTGTTGACATCTAGTGGAAGCCATAGGAACTGCAATCTGGGCCCTAACCAATTACATAGTCAATAGACATTCAATGGAAAACCACTCGCATCAAAGAAATCCACTTCATGGTTGGATTTTCCTCGGGTTTTCGCCTGCCATATCAGTTATGTTATACTCACAGACATTATTTTAACAGTTTTAGAAACTTCAGAGTTTTCTTTCCAATTCTACCAAGTATATGCATATACAGCTTCTGGGCCTGAGTAACAGGCAGTTTACTTTGGGCACGTCCTTCATCCGAATTTCCGAATACTGCCCCCTGTCACTAAAAAGTTATGTAGCAAAATTTGAAATTATGTTTTTTACATTTGATAAAAGTAGAGACTCAAAGCTACAAAATTGTATATCCTACACTGCATTTTTGAGGAACAATGGGAAAGTAATTCTGCTTTGAAAGTTGATAAACTTGTAAACTCACTTCTCCCCCAGGAGCAGCACCTTTAGCTGGGGAGCTAGCAAGCCAGCTAGCTAACATTAGCTAGTTAAACAACAATGAACATAGTGCCATATCATGTCATTACTAACCTGCATGAATCTGCTGGGAGCTAACCAACCAGGTTCAATGCTAGCTAGCTAACATTAGGCTCTAACTAGCCAAGCAAACGACTCTGGGATATGAATAATAACATCATACACCTAACGCTAACTAGGGAGCCAGCCAGATAAAGTTAGCTAGCTAGCTAACAGTACACTTTAGCTTAAGACACGTAGCTAGCTAGCTATGTAAATAACGTGTACGATAATATACGTCACGTAACGTTAGCTAGCGAGTCAGTCAGCTAATCTTAGCTAGTTAAACAACAATGAACACAGTGCCAACTCATGACATTACTACCCCTTGCATGAATCTGTTGGTAGTGGTAGCTAACCAACCAGGATCAATTTTAGCTAGCTAACATTAGGCTCTTACTATCAAAGCAAATGGCTCTGGGATATGAATAATAACATCATGCACGTAACATTAGCTAGCGAGCCAGTCAGCTAGCTAACATTAGGCTCTAACTAAGAATACAGAGAGAGGGAGAGGGAGAGTAGAGGAGAATAGGGGAGAGAGGGAGAGGGAGAGGGAGAGTAGAGGAGGAGAATAGGGGAGAGAGGGAGAGGGAGAGTAGAGGAGGAGAATAGGGGAGAGAGGGAGAGGGAGAGTAGAGGAGGAGAATAGGGGAGAGAGGGAGAGGGAGAGGGAGAGTAGAGGAGAATAGGGGAGAGAGGGAGAGGGAGAGTAGAGGAGGAGAATAGGGGAGAGAGGGAGAGTAGAGGAGGAGAATAGGGGAAAGATAGCGGAGAGAGGGAGAGTAGAGGAGGAGAAAAAGGGAGAGAGTGAGAGTAGAGGAGGGGAATAGGGGAGAGAGAGAGCGGGAGAGTAGAGAAGGAGAATAGGGGAGAGGGAGATGAACAGAATAGGGGAGAGTGGGAGAGTAGAGGGAGAGGAGCAGAATAGGGGAGAGAGGGAGAGTAGAGGGAGAGGAGCAGAATGGGGAGAGAAGGAGAGTAGAGGGAGAGGAGCAGAATAGGGGAGAGAGGGAGAGTAGAGGGAGAGGAGCAGAATGGGGAGAGAAGGAGAGTAGAGGGAGAGGAGCAGAATAGGGGAGAGGGAGAGGGAGAGGAGCAGAATAGGGGAGAGGAAGAGGGAGAGTAGAGGAGAATAGGGGAGAGAGGGAGAGGGAGAGTAGAGGAGGAGAATAGGGGAGAGAGGGAGAGGGAGAGTAGAGGAGAATAGGGGAGAGAGGGAGAGGGAGAGGGAGAGTAGAGGAGGAGAATAGGGGAGAGAGGGAGAGTAGAGGAGGAGAATAGGGGAAAGATAGCGGAGAGAGGGAGAGTAGAGGAGGAGAAAAGGGGAGAGAGTGAGAGTAGAGGAGGGGAATAGGGGAGAGAGAGAGCGGGAGAGTAGAGAAGGAGAATAGGGGAGAGGGAGATGAACAGAATAGGGGAGAGTGGGAGAGTAGAGGGAGAGGAGCAGAATAGGGGAGAGAGGGAGAGTAGAGGGAGAGGAGCAGAATGGGGAGAGAAGGAGAGTAGAGGGAGAGGAGCAGAATAGGGGAGAGAGGGAGAGTAGAGGGAGAGGAGCAGAATGGGGAGAGAAGGAGAGTAGAGGGAGAGGAGCAGAATAGGGGAGAGAGGGTGAGGGAGAGTATGGAATTGAGGTGTAATTGGATGAGTAGGTGCTGATATAGTCTAGAAAATGATAGAGGATTCTCCTCAAAATGAAATACCTTTCTCTCTCTTGCCCCTGCCTTTCACAACAGACCTTTCCAGCACTCCATTCCTGTTGATGCAGCACTAGACTTCTACACACACACACACACACACACACACACACACACACACACACACACACACACACACCACACACACACACACACACACACACACACACACACACACACACTAATCACCACATTTTCCTGTGTCAGGCTCAAACAGAACACAGACCCCATCTCAGTGGAATTACTCTTGATAAGTACTAGACAGAGAGAGGGAAAGAGAGAGAGCGAGAATAGGAGGAAATGATTTATGACCTCATGTTCTCAGCGACTGTGGTAATTAAAGTGATTAACTTCAGTGTCATAGTCATTCTTCAATTACATGCAATTATCCCTCACAACAACCTGCTGTCATTGGTACAGCTCAGGGAAAACTGAGAGTTTAGGGAAGGAGAATGTATTTCTTTCTTCTCCCACTCACTCACTCACTCTCGCTCTCTCTTTTTCTCTCTCTCTTTCTCTCTATCGCTCTCTCTCTCTCTCTTTCTCTCTCTCTTTCTCTCTCTCTCTCTCTCTCTCTCTCTCTCTCTCTCTCTCTTGCTCTCTCTCTCGCTCTCTCTCTCTCTCTCTCTTGCTCTCTCTCTCACCCTCTCTCTCTCTCTCTCTCGCCCCCCTCTCTCTCTCTTTCTCGCCCCCCCCCCCTCTCTCTCTTTCTCTCTCTCTTTCTCTCTTTCTCTCTCTCGCTATCTCTCTCTCTACACATCTCCTCTCCTATTTAGTCACATGTACAGTATTTTATTAAGACAATCATTCATAAGAATGAATAAAGTATGACGTAACATCAGATGTTGTTGAAGAACAGACGCTGATTCTCCTCTCCTACTACATTACCTTCAATAACATCAGCCTCATAGGCTTTCTCCAATTACCCTCAATTACCTGTTCCCCAAGTTATCCTCCAATAACATGCCCCAATTAACCCCCTCCTGCCCCACCCGTCCCTACAAGCACCCCCTGGTGGCTGTGTGCCTGTTTTTTAGCCGGGGGCTCATTTCTCCCTATATCAGCATCTCCCCTTCTCTCCTCTTCCTCTCCCTCTTTCACTCTCTGCAGGAGATGTTAGACTGACAGACACTCATCCTCTCTGTCTGTCTGTCTGTCTGTCTGTCTGTCTGTCTGTCTGTCTGTCTCTCTCACCAGGATAAGGTTTACTGTTGATAGGTAGGGCAGAGATGGAACATGTTTATTGTGTGTCTATCACTGTTGTTTCATACAACTGTCTGGTTACAGGTGTCCATGGTGTATGGTGTATGGTGTATGGTGTATCTCTTCATTGCCTGCGTTTCTTTGTTCATGTCATTCTATTTACTCAGTGTTCTGTCTGTAAGATCTTGCTTTGATCTCTCTCCTCCAGGTGACAGACTTTCCCAGTCCTCGACCTTGTCTCTATCCAGGTGATGTGCCTCTGTGGCTGGCTGTGGCTGCTCTGCTGCCTCCTTATCCCTGGGTATGTCTGGGGTCAGTCTGGAGGTGGAGGGGGGGCCTGTCGGCTGATGGCTAACCCCATCTCGGGCAGTGTTTATCGGGCAGGAGATGTGGTCATTGGAGGCCTGTTCCCCGTCCATGTGGAAGCCCCTCTACCAGAGCAGGAGTTCCGGAGTATTGAGGGAAATGTGACATGTACAAAGTACGCAACTCCGAAGTGATGTGTGATGACAGCTTTGTGTCATTGTTTTCATGTGTAAAGTGTTTTCAGTTACCTCATCTCTACCTGTCCCTTCCCTTCCTCTATCTGTCAGGTTCAACCAGCGTGCTTATCGCTGGCTCCAGACTATGATCTTTGCGGTGGAGGAGATTAACCGCGACCCATTCCTCCTTCCTAACCTCACCCTGGGGTTCCTGGCTGCTGACACATGCCTGGCAGAGGGTACCACTCTGGGGGCAGCCCTAACCATGGTGACAGGCCAGGAGGCCTCTGTGGTGGGCACAGAGTGTGGAGCAACACCTGAGGTGCCCGTCGTCATCGGGGATGCCCGCTCCTCAGCCTCCATCGTGGTGGCACAGACCCTCGGGCCGTTTGATTTACCCATGGTGAGGCATGGGGTTGGACTACAGACTGGGATGGAAAGAGATAACGGCTCTCTTACACATTCGATTCAAATATCTATCTTAATGACTCTATGTTCACGGTTCCTCTCCTTCTGCTCTCTGAGTCTTACAAATTCTTATTCTCCCTCACTCTCTTTCTCTGTTCTCTCCCAGGTGAGTTATTTTGCCTCCTGTGCCTGTTTGAGTGACAACTGGAGGTACCCGTCATTCTTCCGTACGATACCCAGCGATGCCTTCCAGGCTCGGGGCATGGCCAGGCTGCTGCATCAGCTGGGCTGGGAGTGGGTGGGGCTGGTGTCAGGGGATGATGACTATGGAAAGTTTGGGGTTCAGATGCTTCTCCAAGATCTCCAAGGATCTGGGGTTTGTGTCGCCTACGCAGAGGTCATCCCCAAGGTACGACCTCACTCTGATGATTTCTGTCTCTCTTTAACTCTGCTTCGCCCCCTCTCCATTAATATAAAATAGAAACACTCTCTCTGATTTTCCCTGACTCTCTTCCCTCTCTCTCACTGATGGGCATCCCCAAGGTACCATCTCAGAGACGGATTAAGAACATCGTGGACACCATCAGAGGATCTACTGCCAGAGTGGTGGTGACATTCGCCATCGCTCAGGATGCACGGGTAATCAGTTACTGGTCAGAGTATTGTTAAGTATTTGTTACACAACTGTAGCAGAGTGTTTTTGTCCTATCATGTCTTGATGCCCTTTATAGACAAGTATTTTCTTATTGATAATCATGTACTTTAACTTGACTATCTTGATCTTTTTAACCGTCTCATTCTTCAGGCCCTGATGGAAGAGGTTGTCCGTCAGAACATAACGGACAGGCAGTGGATCGCCTCGGAAGCCTGGGTCACCTACTCTACTCTCTCTTCCCCAAAAAACCTGCCCTCTCTTGCCGGGACTATTGGATTTGCCCTGAAGAAAGCTGTCATTCCCAGCCTGGGCCCTTTCCTAACACGCCTTCGTCCTGATGGGGACTACCAGAAATCCGACCCCTTCCTGAGGGAATTGTGGGAGGAAATTTTTGGGTGTTCTCTGGGGATTGACCTCAGCATGACCCCGTCGTCCCGGCGACAGTGTACTGGTTCAGAGGTCATTGGTGAGGGAGAGTTTACAACTAATGCTCTGTTTTATGTGTCCTGATCCATTCCCGATGTTGTCTCAGTAAAATAAAGTGTCAATCCTAGGTGAGGGGGAGAGCCAGTATGCTGACGTGTCTCAGCTGAGAGCCAGCTACAATGTGTACAAGGCTGTTTACGCCATCGCCCACGCCATTCAGGACATGGTGGCCTGTCCACCAGGGGAGGGACCCTTTAGTAGTGGACAGTGCCCTGATATCAGGAAGCTTCAGCCCAGCCAGGTGACAATTCCATATTGATCTGTTTTCAGGTTAACAACTCTAACGTTTCCAGTCAGGATACAATGGAAACACTTTATAAGTGTTGAGCACTAAAAGCCCAAAGCCACCACTGGTTCTAACTCTTAATCCTGTTTCAATAAACCTTTTGTCTTTGAGATTGCTCATTATCTGAGGAGAGTGAACTTCAGTACTCCTGTGGGGGATTTGATCCACTTCGACATGAATGGTGATCCGCCTGCCTCTTATGACATCATCAACTGGCATGTGAGCCCCGAGGAGACAGCAGAGTTTGTCCAGGTCGGCCATTTTCTGTCTTCAGTGGGAGTGGACGACCAGTTTCACATCAATATGGAGAAGGTGGTGTGGGGAGGAGGCAGCGGAGACGAGGTAAGTACCATTTGGCTAGGTTTCTCTGAAGCAGAGAGGAGTGTGTGTGTGTGTGTGTTTTTTTACCTTTATTTTACTAGGCAAGTCAGTTAAGAACAAATTCTTATTTTCAATGACGGTCTAGGAACAGTGGGTTAACTGCCTGTTCAAGGGCAGAACGACAGATTTTGTACCTTGTCAGCTCGGGGATTTGAACTTGCAACCTTTCGGTTACAAGTCCAATGTCCAACCACTAGGCTACGTGTGTGTGTGTGTGTGTGTGTGTGTGTGTGTGTGTGTGTGTGTGTGCAGACAGGAAAGAGAAAAAAACACCAAATATAATAATAATATAAAAATATTCAGACAGGAAGCTCTGTCATCAACATGATACTGAATGTTAGTTCAGACAGGAAGCTCTGTCATCAATATGATACTGAATGTTAGTTCAGACAGGAAGCTCTGTCATCAACATGATACTGAATGTTAGGTCAGACAGGAAGCTCTGTCATCAACATGATACTGAATGTTAGGTCAGACAGGAAGCTCTGTCATCAATATGATACTGAATGTTGGTTCAGACAGGAAGCTCTGTCATCAATATGATACTGAATGTTTGTTCAGACAGGAAGCTCTGTCATCAACATGATACTGAATGTTAGGTCAGACAGGAAGCTCTGTCATCAATATGATACTGAATGTTGGTTCAGACAGGAAGCTCTGTCATCAATATGATACTGAATGTTTGTTCAGACAGGAAGCTCTGTCATCAATATGATACTGAATGTTAGTTCAGACAGGAAGCTCTGTCATCAATATGATACTGAATGTTAGTTCAGACAGGAAGCTCTGTCATCAATATGATACTGAATGTTGGTTCAGACAGGAAGCTCTGTCATCAACATGATACTGAATGTTAGTTCAGACAGGAAGCTCTGTCATCAACATGATACTGAATGTTAGGTCAGACAGGAAGCTCTGTCATCAATATGATACTGAATGTTGGTTCAGACAGGAAGCTCTGTCATCAATATGATACTGAATGTTTGTTCAGACAGGAAGCTCTGTCATCAATATGATACTGAATGTTAGTTCAGACAGGAAGCTCTGTCATCAATATGATACTGAATGTTAGTTCAGACAGGAAGCTCTGTCATCAATATGATACTGAATGTTGGTTCAGACAGGAAGCTCTGTCATCAATATGATACTGAATGTTAGGTCAGACAGGAAGCTCTGTCATCAATATGATACTGAATGTTAGTTCAGACAGGAAGCTCTGTCATCAATATGATACTGAATGTTAGTTCAGACAGGAAGCTCTGTCATCAATATGATACTGAATGTTAGTTCAGACAGGAAGCTCTGTCATCAACATGATACTGAATGTTAGTTCAGACAGGAAGCTCTGTCATCAATATGATACTGAATGTTAGTTCAGACAGGAAGCTCTGTCATCAATATGATACTGAATGTTAGTTCAGACAGGAAGCTCTGTCATCAATATGATACTGAATGTTAGTTCAGACAGGAAGCTCTGTCATCAATATGATACTGAATGTTAGTTCAGACAGGAAGCTCTGTCATCAATATGATACTGAATGTTAGTTCAGACAGGAAGCTCTGTCATCAATATGATACTGAATGTTGGTTCAGACAGGAAGCTCTGTCATCAATATGATACTGAATGTTAGTTCAGACAGGAAGCTCTGTCATCAATATGATACTGAATGTTGGTTCAGACAGGAAGCTGTGTCAACAATATGATACTGAATGTTAGGTCAGACAGGAAGCTCTGTCATCAATATGATACAGAATGTTTGTTCAGACAGGAAGCTCTGTCATCAATATGATACTGAATGTTGGGTCAGACAGGAAGCTCTGTCATCAATATGATACTGAATGTTAGGTCAGACAGGAAGCTCTGTCATCAATATGATACTGAATGTTAGGTCAGACAGGAAGCTCTGTCATCAATATGATACTGAATGTTAGGTCAGACAGGAAGCTCTGTCATCAATATGATACTGAATGTTAGTTCAGACAGGAAGCTCTGTCATCAATATGATACTGAATGTTGGGTCAGACAGGAAGCTCTGTCATCAATATGATACTGAATGTTTGTTCAGACAGGAAGCTCTGTCATCAATATGATACTGAATGTTGGTTCAGACAGGAAGCTCTGTCATCAATATGATACTGAATGTTAGTTCAGACAGGAAGCTCTGTCATCAATATGATACTGAATGTTGGTTCAGACAGGAAGCTCTGTCATCAATATGATACTGAATGTTGGTTCAGACAGGAAGCTCTGTCATCAATATGATACTGAATGTTGGTTCAGACAGGAAGCTCTGTCATCAATATGATACTGAATGTTGGTTCAGACAGGAAGCTCTGTCATCAATATGATACTGAATGTTGGTTCAGACAGGAAGCTCTGTCATCAATATGATACTGAATGTTAGTTCAGACATGAAGCTCTGTCATCAATATGATACTGAATGTTGGTTCAGACAGGAAGCTCTGTCATCAATATGATACTGAATGTTAGGTCAGACAGGAAACTCTGTCAACAATATGATACTGAATGTTAGTTCAGACAGGAAGCTCTGTCATCAATATGATACTGAATGTTGGTTCAGACAGGAAGCTCTGTCATCAATATGATACTGAATGTTAGGTCAGACAGGAAGCTCTGTCATCAATATGATACTGAATGTTAGGTCAGACAGGAAGCTCTGTCATCAATATGATACTGAATGTTGGGTCAGACAGGAAGCTCTGTCATCAATATGATACTGCATGTTTGTTCAGACAGGAAGCTCTGTCAACAATATGATACTGAATGTTTGTTCAGACAGGAAGCTCTGTCAACAATATGATACTGAATGTTTGTTCAGACAGGAAGCTCTGTCATCAATATCATACTGAATGTTAGTTCAGACAGGAAGCTCTGACATCAATATGATACTGAATGTTAGTTCAGACAGGAAACTCTGTCATCAATATGATACTGAATGTTAGGTCAGACAGGAAGCTCTGTCATCAATATGATACTGAATGTTGGGTCAGACAGGAAGCTCTGTCATCAATATGATACTGAATGTTGGGTCAGACAGGAAGCTCTGTCATCAATATGCTACTGAATGTTCTGTCAGACAGGAAGCTCTGTCAACAATATGATACTGAATGTTAGTTCAGACAGGAATCTCTGTCAACAATATTATACTGAATGTTAGGTCAGACAGGAAGCTCTGTCATCAATATGATACTGAATGTTAGGTCAGACAGGAAGCTCTGTCATCAATATGATACTGAATGTTGGGTCAGACAGGAAGCTCTGTCATCAATATGATACTGAATGTTTGTTCAGACAGGAAGCTCTGTCAACAATATGATACTGAATGTTTGTTCAGACAGGAAGCTCTGTCAACAATATGATACTGAATGTTTGTTCAGACAGGAAGCTCTGTCATCAATATCATACTGAATGTTAGTTCAGACAGGAAGCTCTGACATCAATATGATACTGAATGTTAGTTCAGACAGGAAACTCTGTCATCAATATGATACTGAATGTTAGGTCAGACAGGAAGCTCTGTCATCAATATGATACTGAATGTTGGGTCAGACAGGAAGCTCTGTCATCAATATGATACTGAATGTTGGGTCAGACAGGAAGCTCTGTCATCAATATGATACTGAATGTTAGTTCAGACAGGAAGCTCTGTCAACAATATGATACTGAATGTTAGTTCAGACAGGAATCTCTGTCAACAATATTATACTGAATGTTAGGTCAGACAGGAAGCTCTGTCATCAATATGATACTGAATGTTAGTTCAGACAGGAATCTCTGTCAACAATATGATACTGAATGTTAGGTCAGACAGGAAGCTCTGTCATCAACATGATACTGAATGTTGGTTCAGACAGGAAGCTCTGTCATCAATATGATACTGAATGTTAGTTCAGACAGGAAGCTCTGTCATCAATATGCTACTGAATGTTCTGTCAGACAGGAAGCTCTGTCAACAATATGATACTGAATGTGAGATATTTGTGTGGTCAGATTCCTCACCTAGTCCCCAGACGGGCCCAGTAAACCTGCCTGTGTGTGAGTGTGAGTGTGAGTGTGTAATAATGGTGATAATAGTGATGATGAAGAAGACTGCGTCCTCCCCACCGTCCGGTAGGTCCCTGTGTCTATATGCAGTGCTGCCTGTCCCCCTGGTACCAGACATGCGGTACAGAAGGGGAGGCCCGTTTGCTGCTTCGACTGTCTGTCCTGCGCTGAGGGAGAGATCAGCAACACAACAGGTCGTCCATCAACTTTTCTCATTCCATTTCATATTTGACTGGTCCTGATTCTGACTGGTCATGATTCTGACTGGTCCTGATTCTGACTGGTCCTGATCCTGACTGGTACGGGTCCTGACTGGTCCTGATCCTGACTGGTCCTGATCCTGACTGGTCCTGATTCTGACTGGTCCTGGTTCTGACTGGTCCTGATTCTGACCGGCCCTAAGTCTGACTGGTCCCCATTCGTATCTGGTCCTGATTCTGACTGTTCCTGATTCTGACTGACCCTGGTTCTGACTGGTCCTGATTCTGACTGGTCCTGGTTCTGACTGGTCCTGATTCTGACTGGTCTTGATCCTGACTGGTTCTGACTGTTCCTGATTCTGACTGGTCCTGATCCTGACTGGTCCTGATCCTGACTGGTCCTGATTCTGACTGGTCTTGATCCTGACTGGTTCTGACTGTTCCTGATTCTGACTGGTCCTGATCCTGACTGGTCCTGATTCTGACTGGTCCTGATTCTGATTCCGACTGGTCCTGATTCTGGCTGGTTCTGACTGGTCCTGATTCTGACTGGTCCTGATTGGTTCTGACTGGTCCCGATTCTGACTGGTCCTGATTCTGAATGGTCCTCGTTCTGACTGGTCCTGATTCTGAATGGTCCTGATTCTGAATGGTCCTGGTCCTGACTAGTCCTGGTTCTGACTGGTCCTCATTCTGTCTGGTCCTGGTTCTGACTGATTCTGACTGGTCCTGGTTCTGACTGGTCCTGGTTCTGACTGATTCTGACTGGTCCTGGTTCTGACTGGTCTTGGTTCTGACTAGTCCCGATTCTGACTGGTCCTCATTCTGACTGGTCCTGATTCTGAATGGTCCTCATTCTGACTGGTCCTGATTCTGAATGGTCCTGATTCTGAATGGTCCTGGTCCTGACTAGTCCTGGTTCTGACTGGTCCTGGTCCTGACTGGTCCGGGTCCTGACTGGTCCTGGTTCTGACTGATTCTGACTGGTCCTGGTTCTGACTGGTCTTGGTTCTGACTGGTTCTGATTCTGACTGGTTCTGATTCTGACTCTTGATTTCTGTTCCTTCTCTGTCAGGGTCAGTTGAGTGTATCAGGTGTCCAGAGCGGTTCTGGTCCAACCCAGATCATACGGCCTGCGTCCCACAGCTGGTGGACTTCCTCTCCTACAGCGACACCATGGGCGTCATCCTGTCCGTCATCTCAGTTTCCGGGGCAACGCTCACAGCTGGTGCCATGACCACCTTCTTCTACCACCGCCATACGCCCCTGGTGAGTTGAATCATACGATCATAGAAATACAATGAATAGAATGGGTGTCCCCATTCAAGTCAATGATGGCATAACGGATGGACTGGCAGACATTGTTCCCGATGTCAGGAAGTAAAAGCTGGAAGTGTACCCTTCAAACTGTACTGTGATTTGTTGAGACAACTCTACTGATATTGCCAAAAATACATTCCATTGCATGAGAGACATCAGTTCGTACTGTGTCACATAAGGACGAGATTTATGACGTCACTCTGTCTAAATTATCATTCTCTGTCTTGTTCCAGGTGAAAGCCAACAACTCTGAGCTCAGCTTCCTGCTCCTGCTGTCACTCAAGCTCTGCTTCCTGTGTGCACTGGTTTTCATTGGCTGGCCGAAGCCATGGACTTGCATGCTGAGACACACCCTGTTTGGTGTAAGCTTTGTGTTCTGCATCTCCTGTCTGCTCAGCAGGACTGTGGTGGTGCTGGTGGCCTTCAGGGCCACTCTGCCTGGAGAGAACCTGATGAGATACTTCAGCCCAGTTCAGCAAAGGATGGGCATCTCCATCTGCACACTCATCCAGGTGAACATCTAGTTTTTACTATTGGAATGTATTTATTTCCTTCACTGACCGTATTCTGTTGTTATGGTGACTGTGTTTTTTCCTTCCAAACCCCTTTCCCTTCCACAGGTGCTGATCTGTGTGCTGTGGCTGGCCCTAGCTCCACCCCGGCCGGCTGAGAGGGGGGACAGAGAGGGTCGGGGGCCGAGGGTGGTCCTGGAGTGTGACGTGGGCTCTGTGGTCGGCTTCTCTCTGGTGCTGGGCTACATTGGCTTGCTAGCCTCTCTCTGTCTCCTCTTAGCCTTCCTGGCCAGGAAACTCCCTGACAACTTCAACGAGGCCAAGTTCATCACCTTCAGCATGCTGATCTTCTGTGCTGTATGGATCTCCTTCGTCCCTGCCTACGTCAGCTCTCCTGGGAAGTACACTGTAGCTGTGGAGATATTCGCCATCTTAGCATCCAGCTTTGGGCTGCTGTTCTGTCTGTTTGCTCCAAAGTGTTTCATCATCCTCCTGAGACCAAAGAGAAACACCAAGAAACACATGATGTCCAAATAGAAACCACCAAGAAACACATGATGTCCAAATAGAAACCACCAAGAAACACATGATGTCCAAATAGAAACCACCAAGAAACACATGATGTCCAAATAGAAACCACCAAGAAACACATGATGGACAAATAGAAACCACCAAGAAACACATGATGGACAAATAGAAACCACCAAGAAACACATGATGGACAAATAGAAACCACCAAGAAACACATGATGGACAAATAGAAACCACCAAGAAACACATGATGGACAAATAGAAACCACCAAGAAACACATGATGGACAAATAGAAACCACCAAGAAACACGAGGGACAAATGTGAAATGACACACTCATTTCGTGATTTAAGGATTGTAGAATGTCCATTCTGTTTGAAAACATACATTTCCTGTTAAAGGTAGTTGAAGTCGGAAGTTTACATACACCTTAGCCAAATGCATTTAAACTCAGTTTTTCACAATTCCTGACATTTAATCCTAGTAAAAATTCTCTGTGTTAGGTCAGTTAGGATCACCACTTTATTTTAAGAATGTGAAATGTCAGAGTAATCGTAGAGAGAATGATATATTTCAGCTTTTATTTCTTTCATCACATTCCCAGTGGGTCAGAAGTGTACATACACTTAATTAGTATTTTTAGCATTGCCTTTAAATTGTTTAACTTGGATCAAACTTTTTGGGTAGCCTTCCACAAACTTCCCACAATAAGTTGGGTGAATTTTGGCTCATTACTCTTGACAGAGCTGGTGTAATTGAGACCGGTTCGTAGGCCTCCCTGCTCACACACACTTTTTCAGTTTTGCCCACAAATGTTCTATAGGATTGAGATCAGGGCTTTGTGATGGCCGCTCCAATACCTTGACTTTTTTGTTCTTAAGCCATTTTGCCACAACTTTGGAAGTATGCTTGGGGTCATTGTCCATTTTGAAAACCCATTTGCGACCAAGCTTTAACTTCCTGTGCAGTTGCAAACTGGCTTTTTTTCTGGCGGTTTTGGAGCAGTGGCTTTTTCCTTGCCCGATAGGCCTTCAGGTTATGTCGATATAGGACTCATTTTACTGTGGATATAGATACTTTTGTACCTGTTTCCTCCAGCATCTTCACAAGGTCCTTTGCTGTTCTGGGATTAATTTGCACTTTTCGCACCAAAGTACGTTCATCTCTAGGAGACAGAACGCGTCTCCTTCCTGAGCTGTATGACGGCTGCGTGGTCCCATGGTGTTTATACTATTGTTTGTGTAGATGAACGTGGTACCTTCAGGCATTTGGAAATGGATCCCAAGGATGTTCCAGACTTGTGGAGGTCTACAATTGTTTTTCTGAGGTCTGGGCTGATTTCTTCTGATTTTCCCATGATGTCAAGCAAAGAGCTACTGAGTTTGAAGATAGGCCTTGAAATACATCCACAGGTACACCTCCAATTGACTCAAATTATGTCAATTAGCCTATCAGAAGCTTCTAAAGCTATGACATCCTTTTCTGGAATTTTCCAAGCTGTTTAAAGGCACAGTCAAATTATGTATGTAAACTTCTGACCAGCTGGAATTGTGATACAGTGAATTATAAATGAAATAATCTGTCTGTAAACAATTGTTGGAAAAATTACTTGTGTCATACACAAAGTAGATGTCCTAACCGACTTGCCAAAACTATAGTTTCTTAACATGAAATTTGTGTAGTTGTTGAAAAAAATAGTTTTAATAACTCCAACCTAAGTGTATGTAAACTTCTGACTTCAACTGTATAGTCATATAATGTGTCAGAATGAAATATGTCTATATAAACTCAACAATACCATTAACGATTACGTCAACTCATGGTGGAAGAGATTCCTTCCTCATCCAGTGTGCGTGTGTGTGTTTGTCCCTCATCGTACACTAAAATGCAAACAGGCATATTCCACTGTATGCTTACCCACGGTGGGAACCTCTCCTCTCCCCATATCTCCTTCCTAAAATCAAATCTAAATTAAATTTGTCACATGCTTGTTAAACAACAGGTGTAGACTACCAGTGAAATGCTGACGGGACCTCTTTCATATTATACTGTATTTGGTGAGGAATAAATACACAGTGAAAATAAATAACAACAAAGAGTAGGGCTGTTATGATGTACCACAAGGAGTAGGGCTGTTGTGATGTACCACAAGGAGTAGGGCTGTTACGATGTACAACAAAGAGTAGGGCTGTTGTGATGTACCACAAGGAGTAGGGCTGTTGTGATGTACCACAAGGAGTAGGGCTGTTGTGATGTACCACAAGGAGTAGGGCTGTTGTGATGTACCACAAGGAGTAGGGCTGTTACGATGTACAACAAAGAGTAGGGCTGTTGTGATGTACCACAAGGAGTAGGGCTGTTCTGATGTACCACAAGGAGTAGGGCTGTTGTGATGTACCACAAGGAGTAGGGCTGTTGTGATGTACCACAAGGAGTAGGGCTGTTCTGATGTACCACAAGGAGTAGGGCTGTTGTGATGTACCACAAGGAGTAGGGCTGTTGTGATGTACCACAAGGAGTAGGGCTGTTCTGATGTACCACAAGGAGTAGGGCTGTTGTGATGTACCACAAGGAGTAGGGCTGTTGTTATGTACAAAAAGGGGTACGGCTGTTTTTTATTTTTTTTATTTCACCTTTATTTAACCAGGTAGGCTAGTTGAGAACAAGTTCTGATTTGCTTGACCTGGCCAAGATAAAGCGTAGCAATTCGACACATACAACAACACAGAGTTACACATGGAATAAACAAAACATACAGTCAATAATACAGTAGAACAAAAGAAAACAAAAAGTCTATATACAGTGAGTGCAAATGAGGTAAGTTAAGGAAATAAATAGGCCATGGTGGCGAAGTAATTACAATATAGCAATTAAACACTGGAATGGCAGATCGGCAGAAGATGAATGTGCAGGTAGAGATACTGGGGTGCAAAGGAGCAAAATAAATAAATAAATACCAGTATGGGGATGAGGTAGGTAGATAGATGGGCTGTTTACAGATAGGCTAAGTACAGGTGCAGTGATCTGTAAACTGCTCTGACAGCTGGTGCTTAAAGCTAGTGAGGGAGTTGTGATGTACCACAAGGAGTAGGGCTGTTATGCCGAACAATAAGGAGTAGGGCTGTTGTGATGTACCACAAGGAATTGGGCTGTTATGTTGTACCACAAGGAGAACAGCCGTTATGCTGAACAACAAGGAGTAGGGGTGTTATTTTATTTAACTTTGTAAGTCAGTTAAGAACAAATTCTTAATTACAATGACTGCCTAACCCGCCAAAACCCGGACGACGCTGGGCCAATTATTCACCGCCCTATGGGACTCCCAATCATGGCCGGATGTGATACAGCCTGGATTTCAAACCAGGGACTGTAGTGATTCCTCTTGCACTGAGATGCAGTACCTTAGACCGTTGCTCCACTCAGGAGCAGAACAATAAGGAGTTGGGCTGTTATGCTGCATTCAGATTGCACGAGCTAGATGCTAGACAGCAAACTGGATGTCATTGTTTTCATTGATAGAACGAAGGTGAATGACGTCAGCCGTCATGGTATACGGTATTTGCCGCCAGGGTTAAGATAGTTCAGATACTTTTCCATCTTCCCATTGTTTTTACCGGGTGTTGATTTTTTAAAAACCTGAAATATCCATAGTAAAGCATACCGTCCTTCTGGCTTGCTTTTAACTTCACCTTCTTTCTTGCTTTTTTGTCAAATTCCATATGACCGTTGAATGACTGTCGAGTCATGGTAACTAGGCTTCTCCAAAACTGTGCTCTGTTGTCGCTGATGGTCATTAGTAGCCTACCAAACTTGCTAATGACCTGGTACTCTATCGTCCCTCTAATCACTCTGCCATCATTGCAAAAGCAATTGAAAATCTTATCAAGCACTTCATGAGAGCCCTGGCAATCAGAGATTGAGTGGAACAGTTGCGCATCGAGAGCTCCTCATAGCTGATTGTTCCATTGAATTAAATAATTGTTCCTAGAAGCTCATGTTGCACAACATTTCAATAGGCTGTGCAATTGCATGAGAAAACAGAGTTTTGATGGCCTCTATTAAAAAGAGGAGGATCCCATCAGATTTCTATAAGCTAGGACTACTATATTTATTCTTCAACTTTTCTAAAGTTAAGAACATTGCTACTCTTTAAAACCGGAGTAGCCCACCCGGCTGGCATGAAAATGAACCGCAGGAAAAGCCTCCTCCATTCTCTATTCAAGTGCAAAGGCCTACGGATGATGTGTACTATTTTCCGCTGCCACTGTTCGCCATTGAAAATCAAAACTAATTTCACACATATGACTTTACACTACCAATCAAAAGTTTGAGGTCACTTAGAAATGTCCTTGTTTTTGAAAGAAAAGCACTTTTTTTGGTCCATAAAAAAAATAAAATTGATCAGAAATATAGTGTAGACATTGTTAATGTTGTAAATGACTATTGTAGCTGGAAACGGCAGATTTATGGAATATCTACATAGGCGTACAGGGGCCCATTATAAGCAACCATCACTCCTGTGTTCCAATGGCACGTTGTGTTAGCTAATCCAAGTTTATAATTTTAAAAGGCTAATTGATCATTAGAAAACCCTTCTGCAGTTACGTTTGCACAGCTGAAAACTGTTGTTCTGATTTAATTAATCAAACAGAGTAGTGAATAAGGGTCTGTGCTACGTACGCCTCCTGGAGGAGGGAACGCAACACCCTCCTACATCTCAACTCCCCGTGGAGTGAAAAAAAAGTGTGATCGGAGATGTGGGGGAAGGACGACAGAGGCTAGGAAAAATACTGTTTACAGGGAATTTATTATTCCTAACACTTCGTAATTTGGACGGAACCAAAGCAAATAAAGTAAAAGTTAACGAATCCCCTCTCCTACCTTACCTGCCTTCCCACTACTAACCTAACCTTTAGCACCACCTGGTGGGCTAACCAAGATACGGGCGGTGGTCCTGCCAGGTCTTACCTTAACTCACCACCTGCTGGGCTAACCAAGATACAGGGGTGGTCCGCCCAGGTCTTACCTAACCTTTAACACCACCTGGTGTGCTAACCAAGATACAGGCGGTGGTCCGCCCAGGTCTTACCTAACCTTTAGCACCACCTGGTGGGCTAACCAAGATACAGGCGGTGGTCCGCCCAGGTCTTACCTAACCTCACCACCTGGTGGGCTAACCAAGATACAGGCGGTGGTCCACCCAGGTCTTACCTAACCTCACCACCTGGTGTGCTAACCAAAATATAGGCGGTGGTCCGCCCAGGTCTTACCTAACCTCAACACCTGGTTTGCTAACCAAAATACAGGCGGTGGTCCGCATAGGTCTTACCTAACCTTTAGCACTACCTGGTGGGCTAATCAAGATACAGGCGGTGGTCCGCCCAGGTCTTACCTAACCTCACCACCTGGTGGGCTAACCAAGATACAGGCGGTGGTCCGCCCAGGTCTTACCTAACCTCACCACCTGGTGGGCTAACCAAGATACAGGCAGTGGTCCACCCAGGTCTTACCTAACCTTTAGCACCACCTGGTGGGCTAACCAAGATACAGGTGGTGGTCCGCCCAGGTCTTACCTAACCTTTAGCACCACCTGGTGGGCTAACCAAGATACAGGCGGTGGTCCACCTAGGTCTTACCTAACCTCACCACCTGGTGGGCTAACCAAGATACAGGCGGTGGTCCGCCCAGGTCTTACCTAACCTCACCACCTGGTGTTCTAACCAAGATACAGGCGGTGGTCCGCCCAGGTCTTACCTAACCTCACCACCTGGTGGGCTAACCAAGATACATGCGGTGGTCTGCCCAGGTCTTACTTAACCTTTAGCACCACCTGGTGGGCTAACCAAGATACAGGCGGTGGTTGACCCAGGTCTTACCCAACCTTTAGCACCACCTGGTGGGCTAACCAAGATACAGGCGGTGGTCCGCCCAGGTCTTACCTAATCTTTAGCACCACCTGGTGGGCTAACCAAGATACAGGCGGTGGTCCACCCAGGTCTTACCTAACCTTTAGCACCACCTGGTGGGCTAACCAAGATACAGGCGGTGGTCCACCCAGGTCTTACCTAGTGTGCTTAGAGTAAATACTACGGGGTATGTTTGCCCGGAGGCTTCTTGCCTAAACACTCCCAAGGTGTGTTCCCCTTCCCCCCCCTGGGAACAAATGAAACAGAATAATTTAGCAATACTCTAAATGTGAAATTTCAATAACCACAAACACTAAGTCGTATTGGCGTACATGTACCTCTGAAGGAGCGGCTACAAGATAATATCAAAACAACTTTCACTGACCGCCACAACAACCAACGCAGGAAAGAAAATATAAGCTTTTCCCTTTGACGAGGAAACACTGGCTGGAGGAGGAGTTGGTAATTGAAGAGACAGCTGTTTCCCCTGACGAGAGGGAGGGGACAGAGCTCCAATCAGCGATGGGGCCGACCAATCAGCTGCTATAGGAATCCAGGAAGCCATTTCCTGAAATAGACACACATACAAAGCCAGAACAGCACAGAAACTGGGGAACGTAACAGTCTGAATACTGTAAATGTGATATGTCACTGTTTTTGTTTTGTCATTATGGTGTATTGTGTGTAGATTGACAAGGGGAAAAAAACTATTTAATCCATTTTAGAATAAGGCTGTAACGTAACAAAATGTAGAAAAAGTCAAGAGGTTTGTATACTTTCCCAATGCACTGTACTTACACTGACATCCCAACACACACATTATCGCCGCACACATGCATACTGGTGCCACACATAGTGACACAAACACACACACACACACACACACACACGCTGTCATGCGAATGTAATTAAAATAACTGCCAGTCTAACTGTAATTGACCTTTAATTAACATCAACACACTTAGCATCTATGGGCTTCCACTCACAGCCTACAAGCCACTGATGAAGACCTTTGGAACATCTACATTTTAAAAAATCTAATAAATCCATGTAATATTGCCTAAACCATTACAATATATCCATTATTTATGTTAGACAAAGAAACATTAGGACATAAAGAAAATGTTGTCTGGTTCAGAAGAACAGAATAGCTGAGTTGTCCTTCTGTTAGGCCCTGATCTGGCTATGCCGTAAGGCTGTGGGCTACACCAGTTCATTTAGCAGACAAAATGTGCTTATAATTCCTGTGGCATTATTTTAGATTATTTTATAGCAAGAAGAATATAATTGAACATACCTGAATAAAATATAACGGATATTTATATGTGCACATGCGCGCTATTCTGTGCTGAGCAGATAACAAAGTGATCATTTGAAACAGGTCCTCTTGTATTTATTTATTTATGCAACTTTAGTTGTGATACAAACCTTAGGTTATCAGTAGCGGTACGTGGGAAAAACCACTGTTGTGCTAATTGCGTTGTTTGATCTATAACCTGTTAGATCATATGCTTTGCTATCATGATATATTGGCCTAAGGCCGAGACAATAAGAATACACAGTGGCAGAATAAATTCAACCATTCCTGCACGTCATCACACAACCGGAGGGAAACATCTGTCTGGTGAAGTCCACAAATCCCATTGCATGTAACAAATAGTTACAAGGCCTACAGCATGATCTAGCAAGTTAATGTCTATGACATTTTCAGATCACAAAACAACTACTGATTTAGAACCACAGAGAGTTAAGTTAACGGGTACAAGTTTGGCACACCTGGATTTGGGGAGATTCTCCCATTCCTCTCTGCAGATCCTCTCAAGCTCTGTCAGGCTGGATAGGGAGCGTCGCCAGACAACTATTTTCAGGTCTCTCCAGAGATGTTCGATCGGGTTCAAGTCCAGGCTCTGGCTGCGACACTGAAGGACATTCAGAGACTTGTTCGCGAAGCCACTCCTGCGTTGTCTTGGCTGTGTGCTTAGGGTCGTTGTTCTGTCGGAAGGTGAACCTTCACCCTTTTCTGAGGTCCTGAGCAGGTTCTGGAGCAGGTTTTCATCAAGGATCTCTCTGTACTCTACTCTATGTAGATACTCTTTTAAAAATATGCCGTTTCCAGCTACACTAGTCATTTACAACATTAACAATGTCTACACTGTATTTCTGATCAATTTGATGTTATTTTAACTGACAAAAAAATTGCTTTTCTTTCAAAAACAAGTACATTTCGAAGTAACCCCAGACGTTTGAATGGTTGTGTGTGTGTGTACAGTACTAGTCAAAAGTTTGGACACACCTACTGATTCCATTCCATTCACCTACGCAAAATGGTGGCTACTTTGAAGGTGTTGCGTTTCATTAATAGCGTTTCATTCGGTGACGTCACTCGCTCTGAGACCTGAAGTAGTTGTTCCCTTTGCCCTGCAAGGGCTGTGGCTTTTGTAGCGCGATGAGTAACAGTGCTTTGTGGGTGACTGTTGTTGATGTGTGCAGAGGGTCCCTTGTTCGAGCCCAGGTTGGGGCGAGGAGAGGGACGGAAGTAAACTGTTACAGAGGCAGGTGACAGGTGACACACGTTATGGCTTTTTTAGAGGCGTGATTAAAAAGTCGTTTTAGTTTTTTTCTATATTTTTTATTTTATAGCTATTCATTTTTTAATTTCTTCATGTTTTTGGTTTAAGTTCTTAATCTTAACTTTAGTTCTCTAAAGTGGATTTCTGTTTTCTAATTGAAAAGTGTTTCTTGTTGGTAGTTTTGTTGCTTCTAGTTGAACAGGTGACATCCTGGTAAAAAAAAAGAAGAAGAGGTGAAACGGATTTCAGTTTCTCTGCATTAAAATCACCACCTCTGGAATTGCATTTTCTTGTTTGGTGATGACCCTATACAGCTCATTGAGTGTGGTTGAGCCAGTATCGTTTCTGGTGGTATATAGACAGCTTAGAAAAATATAGATGAAAACAAACCGGGGTAAATAGTATGGTCTGCAGCTTATCATGAGGTACTCTAAATCAGACAAACAAAACCTTGAGACTTCCATAACATTGGAGACTGCGCACCAGCTGTTTTTACCAACGAGACTCCCCCTTTGACGATGCATCTTCTCTCCATATCGCATAAAGCCCCCCCCTTCGGTACACATTCAGACCACAGTCGTCCATCAGATATAGTTACTACACAGTAGCACCACCTCAACAGGTAGAGCTATCAGAGCCTCAGTAGCACCACCTCAACAGGTAGAACTATCAGGGACTCAGTAGCACCACCTCAACAGGTAGAGCTATCAGGGCCTCAGTAGCACCACCTCAACAGGTAGAGCTATCAGGGCCTCAGTAGCACCACCTCAACAGGTAGAGCTATCAGGGCCTCAGTAGCACCACCTCAACAGGTAGAGCTATCACTGACTCAGTAGCACCACCACAACAGGTAGAACTATCAGGGCCTCAGTAGCACCACCTCAACAGGTAGAGCTATCAGGGCCTCAGTAGCACCACCTCAACAGGTAGAGGTATCACTGACTCAGTAGCACCACCTCAACAGGTAGAACTATCAGGGCCTCAGTAGCACCGCCTCAACAGGTAGAGCTATCAGGGCCTCAGTAGCACCACCTCAACAGGTAGAATAATCAGGGACTCAGTAGCACCACCTCAACAGGTAGAGCTATCAGGGCCTCAGTAGCACCACCTCAACAGGTAGAGCTATCAGGGCCTCAGTAGCACCACCTCAACAGGTAGAGCTATCACTGACTCAGTAGCACCACTTCAACAGGTAGAACTATCAGGGCCTCAGTAGCACCACCTCAACAGCTAGAGCTATCAGGGCTTCAGTAGCACCACCTCAACAGGTAGAATAATCAGGGACTCAGTAGCACCACCTCAACAGGTAGAGCTATCAGGGCGTCAGTAGCACCACCTCAACAGCTAGAGCTATCAGGGCCTCAGTAGCACCACCTCAACAGGTAGAGCTATCACTGACTCAGTAGCACCACCTCAACAGGTAGAACTATCAGGGCCTCAGTAGCACCACATCAACAGGTAGAGCTATCAGGGCCTCAGTAGCACCACCTCAACAGGTAGAGCTATCAGGGCCTCAGTAGCACCACCTCAACAGATAGAGCTATCACTGACTCAGTAGCACCTCCTCAACTGGTAGAGCTATCAGGGACTCAGTAGCACCACCTCAACAGGTAGAGCTATCAGGGCCTCAGTAGCACCACCTCAACAGGTAGAACTATCAGGGACTCAGTAGCACCACCTCAACAGGTAGAGCTATCACTGACTCAGTAGCACCACCTCAACAGGTAGAACTATCACTGACTCAGTAGCACCACCTCAACAGGTAGAGCTATCACTGACTCAGTAACACCACCTCAACTGGTAGAGCTATCAGGGACTCAGTAGCACCACCTCAACAGGTAGAGCTATCAGGGCCTCAGTAGCACCACCTCAACAGGTAGAGCTATCAGGGACTCAGTAGCACCACCTCAACAGGTAGAGCTATCAGGGCCTCAGTAGCACCACCTCAACAGGTAGAACTATCAGGGCCTCAGTAGCACCACCTCAACAGCTAGAGCTATCAGGGCTTCAGTAGCACCACCTCAACAGGTAGAATAATCAGGGACTCAGTAGCACCACCTCAACAGGTAGAGCTATCAGGGCGTCAGTAGCACCACCTCAACAGCTAGAGCTATCAGGGCCTCAGTAGCACCACCTCAACAGGTAGAGCTATCACTGACTCAGTAGCACCACCTCAACAGGTAGAGCTATCAGGGCCTCAGTAGCACCACCTCAACAGATAGAGCTATCACTGACTCAGTAGCACCACCTCAACAGGTAGAGCTATCAGGGCGTCAGTAGCACCACCTCAACAGCTAGAGCTATCAGGGCCTCAGTAGCACCACCTCAACAGGTAGAGCTATCACTGACTCAGTAGCACCACCTCAACAGGTAGAGCTATCAGGGCCTCAGTAGCACCACCTCAACAGATAGAGCTATCACTGACTCAGTAGCACCTCCTCAACTGGTAGAGCTATCAGGGACTCAGTAGCACCACCTCAACAGGTAGAGCTATCAGGGCCTCAGTAGCACCACCTCAACAGGTAGAACTATCAGGGACTCAGTAGCACCACCTCAACAGGTAGAGCTATCACTGACTCAGTAGCACCACCTCAACAGGTAGAACTATCACTGACTCAGTAGCACCACCTCAACAGGTAGAGCTATCACTGACTCAGTAACACCACCTCAACTGGTAGAGCTATCAGGGACTCAGTAGCACCACCTCAACAGGTAGAGCTATCAGGGCCTCAGTAGCACCACCTCAACAGGTAGAGCTATCAGGGACTCAGTAGCACCACCTCAACAGGTAGAGCTATCAGGGCCTCAGTAGCACCACCTCAACACGTAGAGCTATCAGGGCCTCAGTAGCACCACCTCAACAGCTAGAGCTATCAGGGCCTCAGTAGCACCACCTCAACAGCTACAGCTATCAGGGCCTCAGTAGCACCACCTCAACAGGTAGAGCTATCACTGACTCAGTAGCACCACCTCAACAGGTAGAACTATCAGGGCCTCAGTAGCACCACCTCAACAGGTAGAACTATCAGGGCCTCAGTAGCACCACCTCAACAGGTAGAGCTATCAGGGCCTCAGTAGCACCACCTCAACAGGTAGAATAATCAGGGACTCAGTAGCACCACCTCAACAGGTAGAGCTATCAGGGCCTCAGTAGAACCACCTCAACAGCTAGAGCTATCAGGGCCTCAGTAGCACCACCTCAACAGGTAGAGCTATCACTGACTCAGTAGCACCACCTCAACAGATAGAGCTATCACTGACTCAGTAGCACCACCTCAACAGGTATAACTATCAGGGCCTCAGTAGCACCACCTCAACAGGTAGAGCTATCAGGGCCTCAGTAGCACCACCTCAACAGGTAGAGCTATCAGGGCCTCAGTAGCACCACCTCAACAGATAGAGCTATCACCGACTCAGTAGCACCACCTCAACAGGTAGAGCTATCAGGGACTCAGTAGCACCACCTCAACAGGTAGAGCTATCAGGGCCTCAGTAGCACCACCTCAACAGGTAGAACTATCAGGGACTCAGTAGCACCACCTCAACAGGTAGAGCTATCACTGACTCAGTAGCACCACCTCAACAGGTAGAACTATCACTGACTCAGTAGCACCACCTCAACAGGTAGAGCTATCACTGACTCAGTAACACCACCTCAACTGGTAGAGCTATCAGGGACTCAGTAGCACCACCTCAACAGGTAGAGCTATCAGGGCCTCAGTAGCACCACCTCAACAGGTAGAGCTATCAGGGACTCAGTAGCACCACCTCAACAGGTAGAACTATCAGGGACTCAGTAGCACCACCTCAACAGGTAGAGCTATCAGGGCCTCAGTAGCACCACCTCAACAGGTAGAGCTATCAGGGACTCAGTAGCACCACCTCAACAGGTAGAACTATCAGGGACTCAGTAGCACCACCTCAACAGGTAGAGCTATCAGGGCCTCAGTAGCACCACCTCAACAGGTAGAGCTATCAGGGCCTCAGTAGCACCACCTCAACAGGTAGAGCTATCACTGACTCAGTAGCACCACCTCAACAGGTAGAACTATCAGGGCCTCAGTAGCACCACCTCAACAGCTAGAGCTATCAGGGCCTCAGTAGCACCACCTCAACAGGTAGAATATTCAGGGACTCAGTAGCACCACCTCAACAGGTAGAGCTATCAGGGCCTCAGTAGCACCACCTCAACAGGTAGAGCTATCAGGGCCTCAGTAGCACCACTTCAACAGGTAGATTAATCAGGGACTCAGTAGCACCACCTCAACAGGTAGAGCTATCAGGGCCTCAGTAGCACCACCTCAACAGCTAGAGCTATCAGGGCCTCAGTAGCACCACCTGAACAGGTAGAACTATCAGGGCCTCAGTAGCACCACCTCAACAGGTAGAGCTATCAGGGCTTCAGTAGCACCACCTCAACAGGTAGAATAATCAGGGACTCAGTAGCACCACCTCAACAGGTAGAGCTATCAGGGCCTCAGTAGCACCACCTCAACAGCTAGAGCTATCAGGGCCTCAGTAGCACCACCTCAACAGGTAGAGCTATCACTGACTCAGTAGCACCACCTCAACAGGTAGAACTATCAGGGCCTCAGTAGCACCACCTCAACAGGTAGAGCTATCAGGGCCTCAGTAGCACCACCTCAACAGGTAGAGCTATCAGGGCCTCAGTAGCACCACCTCAACAGGTAGAGCTATCAGGGACTCAGTAGCACCACCTCAACAGGTAGAGCTATCACTGACTCAGTAGCACCACCTCAACAGGTAGAGCTATCAGGGCCTCAGTAGCACCACCTCAACTGGTAGAGCTATCAGGGCCTCAGTAGCACCACCTCAACAGGTAGAGCTATCAGGGACTCAGTAGCACCACCTCAACAGGTAGAGCTATCAGGGACTTAGTAGCACCACCTCAACAGGTAGAGCTATCAGGGCCTCAGTAGCACCACCTCAACAGGTAGAACTATCAGGGACTCAGTAGCACCAGCTCAACAGGTAGAACTATCAGGGACTTAGTAGCACCACCTCAACAGGTAGAGCTATCACTGACTCAGTAGCACCACCTCAACAGGTAGAGCTATCAGGGCCTCAGTAGCACCACCTCAACTGGTAGAGCTATCAGGGCCTCAGTAGCACCACCTCAACAGGTAGAGCTATCAGGGCCTCAGGTGCAGCATTCTAGTTCCAGGAAGCCATCAGGGTCTCAGTAGAAGCATTTTGGGTCCAGTAAGCTATCAGGGTCTCAGGTCATCATCAAGCAAGTCTTTGTGTGCCTTTAGGAGTCCCTGGTATCACTATCAATCCTACAGGGGGAACAGTAGACAATGAGACCAGGTAAATGGCCCTATTGAATGGTCTTATAGTGGGTGAATCCCTCTGTCTCTGTGGTGCCCGGGACCTTTCACCACACTGAACAGATGAAAGAAAGGAGGTAAAGAGACCTGCGAAGAGATGATCATGTGGTAGAGGAAAGAGAGACCCTCATTGGTTGCCCTCGCACGCCAACACATAGTTCTACAGTCCCTCCAGACATGCAATCCTAAACAGTTCTACAGACTTAGCTCAGGTTATATTCTTCCTAACAGAGCTTCTTTCTCCTGTAGTTAGACATATCCATGGCTAGAACACATCTGGTCAGCATTTACGCTAAGAATAGAGAGGGCAGCAAACCACAGGGCCATAAACAACCCTACGGGGCCACAGTCTGTGCCTCACTGATTCTCAGAAATTCTCTCTTTGTCTTTCTCTCCCTCTCTTCCCATCCTGTACATGCATGCTATATGCATGGAATATGCATGGTATATACATGGAAAAGCCATGCTATATGCATGGAACATGCATGCATATGCATGGAACATGCATGGTACATGCATGGAATATGCATGGTATATACATGGAAAACCCATGCTATATGCATGGAACATGCATGGTATATGCATGGAATATGCATGGAATTTGCATGGGAAATCCATGGTATATCGGGTGCTGTAGGTGATGATGTCACCTGATGTCAAATGAAGGCCAAAAAGATCAAGGACAACAACTGCCTGAGCCACAGCCTGTTCACCCCGCTATCAACCAGAAGGCGAGGTCAGTGCAGGTGCATCAAAGCTGGGACCGAGAGACTGGAAAAACAGCTTCTATGTAAAGGCCATCAGACTCTTAAATTCTAATAAATTGCCATCACTAGCACACTAGAGGCTGCTGCCTATATACATAGAGTTGAAATCACTGGCCACTTTAATAAATGGAACACTAGTCACTTTAATAATGTTTACATATTTTTCATCACTCATCTCCTGTGTATATACTGTACTCTATACTATTCTACTGTCTCTTAGTCAAAGCCAGTCTGACATTGCTTGTCCATATATATATATATATATACTGTCTACTGTATTACAGGCCTGGCTGGTACACCCCTCAGTCTACTGTACTACAGGCCTGGCTGGTACACCCCTCAGTCTACTGTACTACAGGCCTGGCTGGTACACCCCTCAGTCTACTGTATTACAGGCCTGGCTGGTACACCCCTCAGTCTACTGTACTACAGGCCTGGCTGGTACACCCCTCAGTCTACTGTATTACAGGCCTGGCTGGTACACCCCTCAGTCTACTGTACTACAGGCCTGGCTGGTACACCCCTCAGTCTACTGTACTACAGGCCTGGCTGGTACACCCCTCAGTCTACTGTATTACAGGCCTGGCTGGTACACCCCTCAGTCTACTGTACTACAGGCCTGGCTGGTACACCCCTCAGTCTACTGTACTACAGGCCTGGCTGGTACACCCCTCAGTCTACTGTATTACAGGCCTGGCTGGTACACCCCTCAGTCTACTGTACTACAGGCCTGGCTGGTACACCCCTCAGTCTACTGTATTACAGGCCTGGCTGGTACACCCCTCAGTCTACTGTACTACAGGCCTGGCTGGTACACCCCTCAGTCTACTGTACTACAGGCCTGGCTGGTACACCCCTCAGTCTACTGTATTACAGGCCTGGCTGGTACACCCCTCAGTCTACTGTACTACAGGCCTGGCTGGTACACCCCTCAGTCTACTGTACTACAGGCCTGGCTGGTACACCCCTCAGTCTACTGTACTACAGGCCTGGCTGGTACACCCCTCAGTCTACTGTATTACAGGCCTGGCTGGTACACCCCCCAGTCTACTGTACTACAGGCCTGGCTGGTACACCCCTCAGTCTACTGTACTACAGGCCTGGCTGGTACACCCCTCAGTCTACTGTACTACAGGCCTGGCTGGTACACCCCTCAGTCTACTGTACTACAGGCCTGGCTGGTACAACCCTCAGTCTACTGTATTACAGGCCTGGCTGGTACACCCCTCAGTCTACTGTATTACAGGACTGGCTGGTACACCCCTCAGTCTACTGTACTACAGGCCTGGCTGGTACACCCCTCAGTCTACTGTACTACAGGCCTGGCTGGTACACCCCTCAGTCTACTGTACTACAGGCCTGGCTGGTACACCCCTCAGTCTACTGTACTACAGGCCTGGCTGGTACACCCCTCAGTCTACTGTACTACAGGCCTGGCTGATTTAGTTTCCTTCCCCTCTCCTTGTCTGAATCAGACCAGCTCCATCGGGTCAGATTGACTCCTCTACCAATCATCATTAGCTCAGGAAATGACAGATGTGTTGCTGATATTAGCAATGTGGGTGGAGCCAGGATAATGACTTATTAAAGATGATTGGATGAGCTCTATGACTGATGGAAGGTGATCTTGAGTGAATGACCCTCGTTGGAGCCATACTGGAACAGAGGTCAAGTTTGGGGTCATGGTCAGGGGTTTGGTCAACGTCAAGGTCAGTTCACAGACTGTCAGTGCTCTCAAACTGGTATTGAAGGAGAGATAATCATATGTTTAAACCTCTGTGTTGAGAAATACCAAAACATACCTCTCGCTCATCCATGTGTACAAACACTGAAGGATCCAAGAGGAAAACAAACACATTCTTCCACTGAACCCCTTTTCCCAGAACTGTGCATCCTCTCACTGTTTCTCCCACCTCTTGTCCCTCTCCTGTGGAAACTACCAAAATAAGGGCTGATACAGAATATGCTGCTAAGATGATCCGCCAAGTAGGGAGGTTGAAATATTGCTACATTAAAACTCATTTAAATTGCGTTAAAGGATATTATCCTTTAGCTTTATAGCTTTAGCTGCATGTTCGTCCGTTTGGTAACGTCTCTCTCTCTCCTTGCCAAACAGGTGTGTCTGATAGAACCTCTACCTGTGTGTTCTCTGGCTCAGCTGGGTAAGGAGAAACACATTGAGGAGCCTGTCATTTGACAGACAGTAGCGACCTCCTCTACAAGGACACTACAGTAGAGACCTCCTCTACAGTACAGACCTCCTCTACAAGGACACTACAGTAGAGACCTCCTCTACAAGGACACTACAGTAGAGACCTCCTCTACAGTACAGACCTCCTCTAAAAGGACACTACAGTAGAGACCTCCTCTACAGTACAGACCTCCTCTACAAGGACACTACAGTAGAGACCTCCTCTACAAGGACACTACAGTACAGACCTCCTCTACAGTACAGACCTCCTCTAAAAGGACACTACAGTAGAGACCTCCTCTACAAGGACACTACAGCAGAGACCTCCTCTACAAGGACACTACAGTACAGACCTCCTCTACAAGGACACTACAGTACAGACCTCCTCTACAAGGACACAACAGTAGATACCTCCTCTACAAGTACACTACAGTACAGACCTCCTCTACAGTACAGACCTCCTCGGCAAGGACACTACAGTACAGACCTCCTCTACAAGGACACTACAGTAGAGACCTCCTCTACAGTAGATACCTCCTCTACAAGGAAACTACAGTACAGACCTCCTCTACAGTGCAGACCTCCTCTACAAGGACACTACAGTAGATACCTCCTCTACAAGGACACTACAGTAGATACCTCCTCTACAAGTACACTACAGTACAGACATCCTCTACAGTACAGACCTCCTCGGCAAGGACACTACAGTACAGACCTCCTCTACAAGGACACTACAGCACATAGGGCTCCTAAGTGGCACAGCAGTCTAAGGTACTGCATCTCTGTCACTATAGACACCTGAATCCAGGCTGTGTCACAACCGGTCGTGATTGGGAGTCCCATAGGGTGGTGCACAATTGGCCCAGCGTCGTCCGGGTTAGGGTTTGGCTGGGGTAGGCCGCCATTGCAAATAAGAACGTGTTTTTAACTGACGCCTAGTTAAATAAAGGTTAAAACAAATCCTCTACAAGGACACTACAGTAGAGACCTCCTCTACAAGGACACTACAGTACAGACCTCCTCTACAAGGACACTACAGTAGAGACCTCCTCTACAAGGACACTACAGTAGAGACCTCCTCTACAGTACAGACCTCCTCTACAAGGACACTACAGTAGAGACCTCCTCTACAGTACAGACCTCCTCTACAAGGACACTACAGTAGAGACCTCCTCTACAAGGACACTACAGTAGAGACCTCCTCTACAAGGACACTACAGTAGAGACCTCCTCTACAAGGACACTACAGTAGAGACCTCTACAAGGACACTACAGTAGAGACATCCTCTACAAGGACACTACAGTAGAGACCTCCTCTACAAGGACACTACAGTAGAGACCTCCTCTACAAGGACACTACTGTAGAGACCTCCTCTACAAGGACACTACAGCAGAGACCTCCTCTACAAGGACACTACAGTAGAGACCTCCTCTACAAGGACACTACAGTAGAGACCTCCTCTACAAGGACACTACAGTAGAGACCTCCTCTACAAGGACACTACAGTAGAGACCTCCTCTACAAGGACACTACAGTACAGACCTCCTCTACAGTACAGACCTCCTCTACAAGGACACTACAGTAGAGACCTCCTCTACAAGGACACTACAGTAGAGACCTCCTCTACAAGGACACTACAGTACAGACCTCCTCTACAGTACAGACCTCCTCTACAAGGACACTACAGTAGAGACCTCCTCTACAAGGACACTACAGTAGAGACCACCTCTACAAGGACACTACAGTACAGACCTCCTCTACAAGGACACTACAGTACAGACCTCATCTACAAGGACACTACAGTAGAGACCTCCTCTACAAGGACACTACAGTAGAGACCTCCTCTACAAGGACACTACAGTAGAGACCTCCTCTACAAGGACACTACAGTACAGACCTCCTCTACAAGGACACTACAGTACAGACCTCCTCTACAGTACATACCTCCTCTACAAGGACACTACAGTAGAGACCTCCTCTAAAAGGACACTACAGTACAGACCTCCTCTACAAGGACACTACAGTACAGACCTCATCTACAGTACATACCTCCTCTACAAGGACACTACAGTAGAGACCTCCTCTAAAAGGACACTACAGTACAGACCTCCTCTACAAGGACACTACAGTACAGACCTCCTCTACAAGGACACTACAGTACAGACCTCATCTACAAGGACACTACAGTAGAGACCTCCTCTACAAGGACACTACAGTACAGACCTCCTCTACAGTACAGACCTCCTCTACAAGGACACTACAGTACAGACCTCCTCTACAAGGACACTACAGTACAGACCTCCTCTACAGTACAGACCTCCTCTACAAGGACACTACAGTACAGACCTCCTCTACAAGGACACTACAGTACAGACCTCCTCTACAGTACAGACCTCCTCTACAAGGACACTAGAGTAGAGACCTCCTCTACAGTACAGACTTCCTCTACAAGGACACTACAGTAGAGACCTCCTCTACAAGGACACTACAGTACAGACCTCCTCTACAGTACAGACCACCTCTGCAAGGACACTACAGTAGAGACCTCCTCTACAAGGACACTACAGTAGAGACCTCCTCTACAAGGACACTACAGTACAGACCTCCTCTGCAGTACAGACCTCCTCTACAAGGACACTACAGTAGAGACCTCCTCTACAAGGACACTACAGTACAGACCTCCTCTACAGTACAGACCTCCTCTACAAGGACACTACAGTAGAGACCTCCTCTACAAGGACACTACAGTACAGACCTCCTCTACAAGGACACTACAGTAGAGACCTCCTCTACAAGGACACTACAGTAGAGACCTCCTCTACAAGGACACTACAGTACAGACTTCCTCTACAAGGACACTACAGTACAGACCTCCTCTACAGTACAGACCTCCTCTACAAGGACACTACAGTAGAGACCTCCTCTACAAGGACACTACAGTACAGACCTCCTCTACAGTACAGACCTCCTCTACAAGGACACTACAGTAGAGACCTCCTCTACAAGGACACTACAGTACAGACCTCCTCTACAGTACAGACCTCCTCTACAAGGACACTACAGTAGAGACCTCCTCTACAAGGACACTACAGTAGAGACCTCCTCTACAAGGACACTACAGTAGAGACCTCCTCTACAAGGACACTACAGTAGAGACCTCCTCTACAAGGACACTACAGTACAGACTTCCTCTACAAGGACACTACAGTACAGACCTCCTCTACAGTACAGACTTCCTCTACAAGGACACTACAGTAGAGACCTCCTCTACAAGGACACTACAGTACAGACCTCCTCTACAGTACAGACCTCCTCTACAAGGACACTACAGTAGAGACCTCCTCTACAAGGGCACTACAGTACAGACCTCCTCTACAGTACAGACCTCCTCTACAAGGACACTACAGTAGAGACCTCCTCTACAAGGACACTACAGTAGAGACCTCCTCTACAAGGACACTACAGTAGAGACCTCCTCTACAAGGACACTACAGTACAGACCTCCTCTACAGTACAGACCTCCTCTACAAGGACACTACAGTAGAGACCTCCTCTACAAGGACACTACAGTACAGACCTCCTCTACAGTACAGACCCCCTCTACAAGGACACTACAGTAGAGACCTCCTCTACAAGGACACTACAGTACAGACCTCCTCTACAAGGACACTACAGTACAGACCTCATCTACAAGGACACTACAGTAGAGACCTCCTCTACAAGGACACTACAGTAGAGACCTCCTCTACAAGGACACTACAGTAGAGACCTCCTCTACAAGGACACTACAGTACAGACCTCCTCTACAGTACAGACCTCCTCTACAAGGACACTACAGTACAGACCTCCTCTACAGTACAGACCACCTCTGCAAGGACACTACAGTAGAGACCTCCTCTACAAGGACACTACAGTACAGACCTCCTCTACAGTACAGACCACCTCTGCAAGGACACTACAGTAGAGACCTCCTCTACAAGGACACTACAGTAGAGACCTCCTCTACAAGGACACTACAGTACAGACCTCCTCTGCAGTACAGACCTCCTCTACAAGGACACTACAGTAGAGACCTCCTCTACAAGGACACTACAGTACAGACCTCCTCTACAGTACAGACCTCCTCTACAAGGACACTACAGTAGAGACCTCCTCTACAAGGACACTACAGTACAGACCTCCTCTACAAGGACACTACAGTAGAGACCTCCTCTACAAGGACACTACAGTACAGACTTCCTCTACAAGGACACTACAGTACAGACCTCCTCTACAGTACAGACCTCCTCTACAAGGACACTACAGTAGAGACCTCCTCTACAAGGACACTACAGTAGAGACCTCTACAAGGACACTACAGTACAGACCTCCTCTACAGTACAGACCTCCTCTACAAGGACACTACAGTAGAGACCTCCTCTACAAGGACACTACAGTACAGACCTCCTCTACAGTACAGACCTCCTCTACAAGGACACTACAGTAGAGACCTCCTCTACAAGGACACTACAGTAGAGACCTCCTCTACAAGGACACTACAGTAGAGACCTCCTCTACAAGGACACTACAGTAGAGACCTCCTCTACAAGGACACTACAGTACAGACTTCCTCTACAAGGACACTACAGTACAGACCTCCTCTACAGTACAGACTTCCTCTACAAGGACACTACAGTAGAGACCGCCTCTACAAGGACACTACAGTACAGACCTCCTCTACAGTACAGACCTCCTCTACAAGGACACTACAGTAGAGACCTCCTCTACAAGGGCACTACAGTACAGACCTCCTCTACAGTACAGACCTCCTCTACAAGGACACTACAGTAGAGACCTCCTCTACAAGGACACTACAGTAGAGACCTCCTCTACAAGGACACTACAGTAGAGACCTCCTCTACAAGGACACTACAGTACAGACCTCCTCTACAGTACAGACCTCCTCTACAAGGACACTACAGTAGAGACCTCCTCTACAAGGACACTACAGTACAGACCTCCTCTACAGTACAGACCTCCTCTACAAGGACACTACAGTAGAGACCTCCTCTACAAGGACACTACAGTACAGACCTCCTCTACAAGGACACTACAGTACAGACCTCATCTACAAGGACACTACAGTAGAGACCTCCTCTACAAGGACACTACAGTAGAGACCTCCTCTACAAGGACACTACAGTAGAGACCTCCTCTACAAGGACACTACAGTACAGACCTCCTCTACAGTACAGACCTCCTCTACAAGGACACTACAGTACAGACCTCCTCTACAAGGACACTACAGTACAGACCTCCTACAGCACTACAGCTGATTCCCATTTTCTACAGTTAGCTTTACACAATTACACAACATCTTGTAACAAATCAGAACCTTGATTACAACTTATGTGACCCCCCCAAAGATGAAACTATAGTAGGATGGCATTTGCATCGCCTGCAGTTGCTCATGGTTTTGTACATAATTAGATGCCAATGATGGTTGCTATTTTCCCATGGTTTACACAATTAACCGTTCATTTCAGTGTCCTATTTAGTTTAGGTGCTGTACTGATCATGTCTTTTGTTTAAATACCTCCCGGTTTAGGTTAGGAACCTGGAAGGGCTGATACATCTGCTATGGTATAATATTCAATCTGCTGATTCACACTGGGACAACACTGCTCCCTGCTGGTGAGATAGATATTACTGATCCTACTGTTCTGATAGATATTACTGATCCTACTGTTCTGATAGATATTACTGATCCTACTGTTCTGATAGATATTACTGATCCTACTGTTCTGATAGATTGTACTGTTCTCTACTGGTTCTGATAGATTGTACTGTTCTCTACTGGTGAGATAGATTTTACTGTTCCCTACTGGTTCTGATAGATATTACTGATCCTACTGTTCTGATAGATTGTACTGTTCTCTACTGGTTCTGATAGATATTACTGTTCTCTACTGGTGAGATAGATATTACTGGTCTCTACTGATTCTGATAGATTGTACTGTTCTCTACTGTTCTGATAGATATTACTGTTCCCTACTGGTGAGATAGATATTATTGGTCTCTACTGGTTCTGATAGATATTACTGTTCTCTACTGGTGAGATAGATTTTACTGTTCCCTACTGGTGAGATAGATATTACTGTTCTCTACTGGTTCTGATAGATTTTACTGTTCCCTACTGTTCTGATAGATTTTACTGTTCTCTACTGGTGAGATAGATATTACTGTTCTCTACTGGTGAGATAGATTTTACTGTTCTCTACTGGTTCTGAAAGATTTTACTGTTCCCTACTGGTGAGATAGATAGTACTGTTCCCTACTGATTCTGATATATTTTACTGTTCTCTACTGGTGAGATAGGCATTACTTCATGAGAGGGTAACTACACACACACACACACACACACACACACACACACACACACACACACACACACACACACACACACACACACACACACACACACACACACACACACACACACACACACACAGCAGTTTAAGAGTTCATCATCAAAGTGATCACTAAAGGTTCATGTAAGGAGGGTTGTCCAGAGGGAGTTCATTTATCCAGTTACAACTGCATGCTTTCTGCAACCAAGCACTACTGTATAACATATTGTTTCACTCTTTCACTTTAAGTGCTGTGTCCAATTAATTACTATCCGGGGAAGTGTGTAGTGTTTTCTTAGAAAGTAGTTCATTGAAGTTGTGTATAATCGACGGGAGTTAAGGAATCTAAGATAGCCCGAACAAATCAAATCAAATCAAATCAAATGTATTTGATTTCAAATCAAATCAAATCACTGTCATGACGTTGGCCTGGGGGGGTAGGTTTATGACAGTCATAAATACCTCTCCCCCATTTTTCCTCACTCTACCCAACTGATGTGACATTTGAAAATCCTTTGGTTAACATAGAGATTCTGGCAACATCAGAAGGTGGGAGGAAATGAACTATATTCTAGTAATCCGACCAATTGAACATATGCGGTGGTACTTAATGAATATGATGTCAGTTCGGTTGTCATCTGAGACATTTTCATCAATGATAGGGTGACATAAACTCTACAGTGGAAAGTCTACACATCAGAGTTATCGGATTCACATGGAATTGTTGTTCAATTTAAATGTTTGAATATAAACATTTTGGCGAAGAGAGATGAAAGATGAAAGATTTGGGTTTTCATAAGGTTAGGGCTCTGCTTCATCAGTGTCACATTCTGACCATCGTTCGTATGTGTTTTCCTTGTTTTAGTGTTGGTCAGGACGTGAGCTGTGTGGGCATTCTATGTTGTGTGTCTGGTTTGTCTATTTCTATGTTTGGCCTGATATGGTTCTCAATCAGAGGCAGGTGTTAGTCATTGTCTCTGATTGAGAATCATATTTAGGTAGCCTGGGTGTCACTGTGTGTTTGTGGGTGATTGTTCCTGTCTCTGTGTTTGCACCAGATAGGGCTGTTTTGAGTTTTCACATTTCATTATTTTGTAGTTTATTCATGTACATAAGATACTGTATTTACGATAGCACAGCTTCTCCCTTTGGATTCTAAAGGTGGATTCTAAAGGTACCACATTTGAATTACATTTGAATTATATGACCGAACACTTATTGCAAATGCAGGAGGCCTTAGTGTTTGTCTAAATCATTAGACAGTTTATGTAGTTTTATTTTTAAATACATTTACATTTGATGTCGTCTTACTCTGGAATGGGATTCTAGAATGGACGAAAGGGTGGAGGGGTCACGAGGAACTAGCATTGGGGTTACCAAACCTAAAATGAACTTGACATTTTTTTTTTATGTGGTATGATGGTTACAGAGAGGAGGCTGAAATGTGTTGAAGAGGTTTTGAAATGGGTTCCGAAGGACAGGGAAAGACAGGGAGAGGAAACATTTTAATGGTGACGAAAGCCCTGAATATTAAAAACTCCTAATGAAGAATTATCAATTTCATTAGGAATTGATAATTTCTCTATCCAAATTGTACCATTACTTTAGGAGATTATTATTATTTCTGTAGGGAGTTATAAAGAGTTGTAATTCTAAATAGTTTATTTTTAATTTAACATGTTTTTTGGGGTAAATGACCAGTTCACTGAGGTCCTGGTTTTTGGGGTACTTACAGTGGTATTGTGTTCAGGCTGCATATAGGAAGGGTAATATATGCTAATAAGGGATGTCAGTAACTTCAAATGGACTGTGATGTATGTATTGTTATCTTCATGATCTGGTAACTCTTCCTAGAGGTCACCAGTAGAATAAGGGAGTATTGACTCATTTAGAAAAAAAATTTTTTGCAGTAACATTATGTTATGCTTTCTGACATTTGTCTTAGAGATGTTATTAAGAAAAGGTTGGGGTCATAATTCATCATTTAGTCAATGTTTGTCTAGTTTCCTGAAACAGAAATGTAATGAACTTAACTGCTGTTATGATCTGTGTTTTTTTTTAGGTTATCATGGAAGGTGACGTCAGATCGTGTTTTAATGCGTGGTAGAAATAATTTTACCATAGACAGTGTGTGTAAACCTCAAAACGTCCCTAACCGGCTGAAGAAAGAGCAACAAGGGCGTGCAATGAGAGACAGTGACTTTTACCACTCATATCTGAGTCCTAGCCATAAACCAGGGCGGGGGTGCTGGGAGCGCGGGTGGAGTGAGACCAGGGCCGGGGTGCTGGGAGCGTGTGTGGAGTGAGCGTGGAAAGAGAGAACAAGCTCAGGTGAGAGACTCGTGTACGTGGGAAAAACGGAAGTGTCTACTTGGATATTAAAATCGGGACATTATCAAGGGCCATGAAATTTGACAGCCAAAAGTTACGTGTGCCGTTGGGAACAAACTGTAAACAATATCTGAAGAAGACACGCTAGAATGGGTGAAGGAAGGGGGGGGGAAGGGGGGAGGGGTATACGCCTGGCTAACTATTTAAACAGAAAATGCATTTAGATACCAATCTTTCTTTACCAGCACACTCTTGACAGGAAAACAAGGACAAAGGGGGGCTGTAATGGGAAGAGTTATGACCGGCAATAGAAAGTTGTTTATAAATGTACGTTCTAACAGGGATGATCTGTGTTAAGTTGGCAAACTGGAATTTGGGCGAGAGAGTTTACAGAAAGTTATCTCTAAGTGTCATCGTGAGGGGAGGTAGTTTGTTTGGGGGAATCACTGGGTGACAGGACAACCCTGAATGGTTTTGTTTTGTTTAACCCTGTATTGAGCGATGTTATGTTACATCAATGAGTGGTGCTGAGTTACTAAACATGTGCTTTATTTCTGGTTTCTTTTCAAGTCAAAATGTTTTTAGGTTTCGTGGAACATGAGGGTGTTCATTGTTCCAGAGGAGGGAATGATGTCTATTGATTAACTGAGGTGAGAATGTGTTAGTATGTTTGTAAATGTAGAAAATGCATTAGGAGTATAGTGTGTTATGGGTTAGATGTAATGAAAGAGGAGTATCATTCCCAGAGACTGAATATACTTCTCCTGTCCTATCCGGTGTCTTGTGTGAATTTAAGTATGCTCTCTCTAATTCTCTTTTTCTCTCTTTCTTTCTCTCTCTCGGAGGACCTGAGCCCTAGGACCACGCCTCAGGACTATCTGACATGATGACTCCTTGCTGTCCCCAGTCCACCTGGCCGTGCTGCTGCTCCAGTTTCAACTGTTCTGCCTTATTATTATTGGACAATGCTGGTCATTTATGAACATTTGAAAATCTTGGCCATGTTCTGTTATAATCTCCACCCGGCACAGCCAGAAGAGGACTGGCCACCCCACATAGCCTGGTTCCTCTCTAGGTTTCTTCCTAGGTTTTGGCCTTTCTAGGGAGTTTTTCCTAGCCACCGTGCTTCTACACCTGCATTGCTTGCTGTTTGGGGTTTTAGGCTGGGTTTCTGTACAGCACTTTGAGATATCAGCTGATGTACGAAGGGGTATATAAATACATTTGATTTGATTTGATTTGTTACAGGAGACAGCTCATAGAAGAAAGAGAGCAGCTAACTGTACACAATATGGTTGACTGATGATAGCTAACGACACAATATGGTTGACTGATGATAGCTAACGACACAATATGGTTGACTGATGACAGCTAACGACACAATATGGTTGACTGATATAGCTAACGACACAATATGGTTGACTGATATAGCTAACGACACAATATGGTTGACTGATGATAGCTAACGACACAATATGGTTGACTGATGATAGCTAACGACACAATATGGTTGACTGATGATAGCTAACGACACAATATGGTTGACTGATGATAGCTAACGACACAATATGGTTGACTGATGATAGCTAACGACACAATATGGTTGACTGATGATAGCTAACGACACAATATGGTTGACTGATGATAGCTAACGACACAATATGGTTGACTGATATAGCTAACGACACAATATGGTTGACTGATGATAGCTAACGACACAATATGGTTGACTGATGATAGCTAACGACACAATATGGTTGACTGATGATAGCTAACGACACAATATGGTTGACTTATGATAGCTAACGACACAATATGGTTGACTGATATAGCTAACGACACAATATGGTTGACTGATGATAGCTAACGACACAATATGGTTGACTGATGATAGCTAACGACACAATATGGTTGACTGATGATAGCTAACGACACAATATGGTTGACTGATGATAGCTAACGACACAATATGGTTGACTGAATTTAACGTTACCCAGATAATGGTGAAAGTAGCAGAGAATGTGTTGTCATTTATACACATTTGTCAACTTTCAGTAATGAGTTTGTCACAGAAGGGCATACCACTTGAAAGAATAGCAACCAATCCCTGTATACAGGAGGCCACATTGCCGTTTTTGCACGGTTGGATACTTCTCCAATGCCACTAATCTCTCCCCCATTTCTGACAGCTAGTAAACACTTGGCATACCTCCCAGTAGACTGGGACTAATCCACAGTAAATGGAAAGTGTCAGAAGTTGGCTGCTTATCAACTGTTGTGGCCCAAAGTCTACACTGTAACAAAGGTGTTTACAAATGTGTGGGGGATAGATTGGCCTTGGGATGAGAGTGTAAGTTATGTACCTAACTTGAGCACAGGGATGTATTATCCGCAGGTACCAACTGTAGCAGAATACAGGAGGTCATTGGAGATGTTGGTGGCTAGAGACCAAGGGATAAACTAGGGAAACAGATAGGGAGTATCTGAAAGGTTCAGTCCTAGACGTATCAGTAAAACGCGAAGACAATAGGAGAGCAGGAGTCAAATTCCGAACAATAGCTATTCTCACAGCAGTTGCTGTAGGGCCAGTAACAGGAGCAGTAGTAGAAGTGTAGAATGATGTATTGATAGCATGGAATTGGACTACTGCACAAATGAGGGGTATTGTGAGACTATAGTCATGGGCATTGGTTACTTTTGTAGCATTTTTGGGATATCAGTTATGACCACTCATGTCACATGGATATGTTAGTGGTAACTGGGGAACCGATGGGAGGACAGGGGATGCGGTTATTCAAATATCACAAATTATATTGTCAGGAAATAACCCATGTGTTGCAGTGTGTATATCTTCAGGTGAAAGCAGAGATATAACCAAGGGCACGGCCTGAATTCTGGAGATTGAGTGTACATCAAGAGACACCAGGAGGGGGTGTTGGAACAGCATTGATTTGAGAGACACACTACTTCGAACAGTACCTGCAGTCGTTAAGATCATCATGTCTCTCCTTGGGGTGGTGGTGGTGGGGGTGCATAGTTTTCACGTGAAGGTCCAGCTGCATAATGGGTGAGTGAAGACACCAAGACACAGGAAGTGAAGACACCAAGACACAGGAAGTGAAGACACCAAGACACAGGAAGTGAAGACACCAAGACACAGGAAGTGAAGACACCAAGACACAGGAAGCGGAGCTAGAGAGAGACTACAGTCCACTGCAAGATGTACAGATGGGTTGGGTCTGGGAACTACTATAAACATCATAGTTGGTTTGGGGTTTAGCTGCTTTCTGGGTTAATGCATCATATGATAGAGGATAGAGGGGTAATTGTACTGTGAACAATATGTTGAAGGTATTGATGTGAAAGCAGATACAGTTCTGAGTTCCCTCAAGAGGATGTAATGTGGGTTAGGGACTAGCACTAGCATATCAGGTGTTGTGCCTATCAGGGTTAGGGATACGCACTAGCATATCAGGTGTTGTGCCTATCAGGGTTAGGGATACGCACTAGCATATCAGGTGTTGTGCCTATCAGGGTTAGGGATACGCACTAGCATATCAGGTGTTGTGCCAATCAGGGTTAGGGATACGCACTAGCATATCAGGTGTTGTGCCAATCAGGGTTAGGGATACGCACTAGCATATCAGGTGTTGTGCCAATCAGGGTTAGGGATACGCACTAGCATATCAGGTGTTGTGCCAATCAGGGTTAGGGATACGCACTAGCATATCAGGTGTTGTGCCTATCAGGGTTAGGGATACGCACTAGCATATCAGGTGTTGTGCCAATCAGGGTTAGGGATACGCACTAGCATATCAGGTGTTGTGCCTATCAGGGTTAGGGATACGCACTAGCATATCAGGTGTTGTGCCAATCAGGGTTAGGGATACGCACTAGCATATCAGGTGTTGTGCCAATCAGGGTTAGGGATACGCACTAGCATATCAGGTGTTGTGCCAATCAGGGTTAGGGATACGCACTAGCATATCAGGTGTTGTGCCAATCAGGGTTAGGGATACGCACTAGCATATCAGGTTTTGTGCCTATCAGGGTTAGGGATACGCACTAGCATATCAGGTGTTGTGCCAATCAGGGTTAGGGATACGCACTAGCATATCAGGTGTTGTGCCTATCAGGGTTAGGGATACGCACTAGCATATCAGGTGTTGTGCCTATCAGGGTTAGGGATACGCACTAGCATATCAGGTGTTGTGCCTATCAGGTGAAATGGAGAAGATGGGGAACAAAGTGAAAGTGACATGACTTGGGAACACTTCTCGGAACCTGGGGCCTAAAGGGGAAGACTGGGTGAAAGCATGAGGAAGCTTTTTAGAGCATTCATTCTTATGGAACCCACCAGGAAATTATCCTGGAGGCATAGTGATGTGAAGAGAGAGTAGATATTGTCATGGTTTCAGACTTTGGTTTTCATGCATATACTGTATAAATATGCATCGTTTATCGCATTGTTATTACTGTTCTGTTTTATATTACGTTGTTGCTTTCCAAGTCTTGTGCTATCACTCTCTTAGGAACAGAAAGGGAAAGTGGAGAAACTAAAAGCTGCTCCATCTTCCATTGAAGGAGACCGCAGACTCACCTGGAATGGCATTTTGTTGTGTGATCATAGTTCGGAGGCCATAAGTCTCTGAATTTGAACACCTCGCAGTGACTGGTTGTTCATTGGTTGTTCATTGGTTGTTCATTGGTTGTTCATTTGTTTGTTTGTTTAATTCATGTTTTATAATTTGTTATTTTTTTATTCGTGTTTTATTATCATTGTTTATACATTTAAGTAATTTCCAAGTTTATGTAAAGTGAACATTATGACGCTTTTGTTCAAGAGGAAGGACTGTTGGAATCGGCTAAACTTTGATCATTGAGATAGTAAATGAATGATAGTAAATGAAAGAGAAGAAAGACCGATGGCTTCGGGAATGTGTTGGGGGGGATGAGAGGAAAGCAATGTGTGAAACAGGGGAGACAGATGGACATCTGTAGATTAGAAGAAGGAGGTGTTGAGGTCAGGAAGTGAGGACAGATTCTCTTAAGGGAGTAATAAATGTTTGTTATCCTGTTACCCTCTTTATTAGCTTCCCGTGGAGCCATAAACTGTAAGGATTGGAGAGAAGGAGGAATGTTTTAACTAGGATGTGTATAACTGTGATGTGATTTTGCTGTCTGATTACAGCTGTACAGAACCTTTGGGAAAAATGTAACTTGGTTAAAGGTTCTCTAGTGTCTGTGGGTTATTTATTCTGAAAAATAAGAACCTAACACCTTGTCAGCTCGGGGATTCGATCTAGCAACCTTTATGGTTACTGGTCCAATGCTCTAACCACTAGGCTACCTACCACCTCTACACTCTAACCACTAGGCTACCTACCACCTCTACACTCTAACCACTAGGCTACCTACCACCTCTACACTCTAACCACTAGGCTACCTACCACCTCTACACTCTAACCACTAGGCTACCTACCACCTCTACACTCTAACCACTAGGCTACCTACCACCTCTACACTCTAACCACTAGGCTACCTGCCTCCTCTACACTCTAACCACTAGGCTACCTACCACCTCTACACTCTAACCACTAGGCTACCTACCACCTCTACACTCTAACCACTAGGCTACCTACCACCTCTACACTCTAACCACTAGGCTACCTACCACCTCTACACTCTAACCACTAGGCTACCTACCACCTCTACACTCTAACCACTAGGCTACCTACCACCTCTACACTCTAACCACTAGGCTACCTGCCACCTCTACACTCTAACCACTAGGCTACCTGTTGCCTCTATGCTCTAACCACTAGGTTACCTGCCACCTCTACACTCTAACCACTAGGCTAACTGCCACCTCTACACTCTAACCACTAGGCTACCTACCACCTCTACACTCTAACCACTAGGCTACCTACCACCTCTACACTCTAACCACTAGGCTACCTACCACCTCTACACTCTAACCACTAGGCTACCTACCACCTCTACACTCTAACCACTAGGCTACCTACCACCTCTACACTCTAACCACTAGGCTACCTACCACCTCTACACTCTAACCACTAGGCTACCTGCCTCACAGAAAAAATAATAATAAATAAAATGCTTCTTCATTAAAGACGCAGTGTTGTATTTTGAGACAGGCTTAAAAATGAGCCTACATTGCCTAATTCTATGTGTGGTAATAATTACTTTTTATTTGTAAAATGGTTTCTTGCATCATACAACAGAGTGTAATGCAATTTACAGTCACCTATTTGGCCCATGGTGTTACAGACTATGAAAAAAGTAATTAATACCAAGACCCTTCATAATGTAAAACCCTTTTTAAAGTCTAATGCAATGAATGCCTGCATTGAACACCACATACAGGCTATATCATAGAAATCAAAGGCTATTTCCATGTGTTAATGTTATGCGATTTGCTCCATTAGTTGTGTTGGTCGGCCTACATTACACTCCAATAGCCACAATAGCCTGTTGGCTACTGTGTAAAACTATAAAGGTGTAGCCTCAGTGTTCACAGTAATTCCACGGTGGAAGTTGCACAAAAATCCTCACAACGTTCAAGTTTCCTCTCACAAGACCAAAAATGTGTTCAGTGCCCAAAACAATTTGAGAGAACATTGGTCATGAGTCTACAATTCTCTCACATTACATCATTACATAGCATCCCATAATTTTACAAATAATTTAATCTTTCCTCATTCACCCTGTACAGCAATTAGATGCAAGCCTCATAACTGAGGCTATTATATAAACAGCATTATGGTAATGTGGCCGTATTGTCTCTCATGAGTTTCACAAAATTGTACCAAACGGACCAGTTCGTAGCTTTCAGTTCGTGGTTTCCGTTGTGGCTTTCTCCAGTAATGAGTTTAACATCACAGCGTTCCTCTAAGGTCTGGAGTCCCTCCATCAGGTTCTGAAGTTGCTCCTCGTGTCTTCCAATGGTGGCAGAGTCAAAAATGCAGGTCAGGGGCAGGTAGAGGTTTGTAGTTCCAGGCAGAGTAAAAATGCAGGTCAGGGGCAGGTAGAGGTTTGTAGTCCCAGGCAGAGTCAAAAAGGCAGGTCAGGGGCAGGCAGAGGTTTGTAGTCCCAGGCAGAGTCAAAAAGGCAGGTCAGGGGCAGGCAGAGGTTTGTAGTCCCAGGCAGAGTCAAAAAGGCAGGTCAGGGGCAGGCAGAGGTTTGTAGTCCCAGGCAGAGGTTTGTAGTCCCAGGCAGAGTCAAAAAGGCAGGTCAGGGGCAGGCAGAGGTTTGTAGTCCCAGGCAGAGGTTTGTAGTCCCAGGCAGAGTCAAAAAGGCAGGTCAGGGGCAGGCAGAGGTTTGTAGTCCCAGGCAGAGTCAAAAAGGCAGGTCAGGGGCAGGCAGAGGTTTGTAGTCCCAGGCAGAGTCAAAAAGGCAGGTCAGGGGCAGGTAGAGGTTTGTAGTCCCAGGCAGAGTCAAAAAGGCAGGTCAGGGGCAGGCAGAGGTTTGTAGTCCCAGGCAGAGGTTTGTAGTCCCAGGCAGAGGTTTGTAGTCCCAGGCAGAGTCAAAAAGGCAGGTCAGGGGCAGGTAGAGGTTTGTAGTCCCAGGCAGAGTCAAAAAGGCAGGTCAGGGGCAGGCAGAGGTTTGTAGTCCCAGGCAGAGGTTTGTAGTCCCAGGCAGAGGTTTGTAGTCCCAGGCAGAGGTTTGTAGTCCCAGGCAGAGGTTTGTAGTCCCAGGCAGAGGTTTGTAGTCCCAGGCAGAAAGGTTGGAAACGGGAAGACTAGAAAACAAGAACTAGAGAGCCGGTAAAACACACGAAAAACCCGTTGGGACGACCTGACAAGACAAGTCGAACTGGCAACAGACAAACATAAAACGCAGGTATAAATACACAGGGGATAATGGGGAAACATAGGAGACACACCTGCTGGGGAGGTTGAAAAGATCACGGTGTTACAAAGTTAGATTTGTTTTGGTTTGTTGCATTGAAAAGGGGCTGATAAAACGTTGATCTATACAGTGCACACTAATGGGGCAAAGTTCAAGCTCTTATGCCTGGCTATTCTTCTGTGCGACAGTGCAGGAGGTACGCTGTCTTTGACTGGTGAAAGCATATTCGTGCCATGCATCAACAAAAATGGTACCAGAAACCCCGGTGAGTCATTTTCGTCTCTACATTTGGAACACAACCAACCTATTTTCAGTCAATTTAATCTAGCACTCCTAGGACATAAACAAACAGTTTTGGCATTCTGCACGTTTTTACCAATACAACCTTCACACAATAAATATCCATCACTGTAGCCCAGTGTAAAACTCCAGGACATGCATACAGTTTCAGTTTCAAATTGTATTTGTCGTATGTGCCAGGTATAGGAGACTTTACAGTGAAATGCGGACTTACAAGCCCTTGTAATGCATACACAGTTTGTCATTGTAGTCATTTTCCACATGTGTACACTAGCCTTTTCTGGTAGTTGTTCGGGAGGCCTAGGCAACAATAGAAAGTGAGTGACATATTCAGTCCCACATGGTCAGAGAGTATCATCAAAACATGTGTTGTGTCATTATGTAACCATAACAGGAGCCCCCCCCCCCTGTGCAAGGCCCCATATCCTTCCATAACAGGACACCCCTCCCCCTTCTCTCTGCGGGGCCCCATATCCTTCCATCTTGCCTGAGCAGGAATAGCAACAGATCAATTGCTATTGAGCGGGGTGGCAGCGGGGCAGCAGCGTCCAAGTAGAAAAAGGGCTGAAATTCTGTTTTATTTTTGCAGGGACATCCAGGTGTGTTAATATTGTACAGGCGTGTTAGAGTTTCAAAAGAGGAAAGTTTAACGATCCAATGGCAGCCTGTCACCTCAGAGAGCCCTGAGAATCTGGACTCTCTCTCATCACTCTGGCCTCTCTGTCATCACTCTGACCCCTCTCTCATCACTCTGGCCCCTCTCTCATCACTCTGGCCTCTCTCATCACTCTGGCCTCTCTCATCACTCTGGCCTCTCGTATCACTCTGGTCCCCCTCTCATCACTCTGGCCCCTCTCATCACTCTGGCCCCTCTCTCATCACTCTGGCCCATCTCTCATCACTCTGGCCTCTCTCATCACTCTGGTCTCTCTCATCACTCTGGTCTCTCTCATCACTCTGGACTCTCTCATCACTCTGGCCTGTGTTAGCCTGCAGGGCTACAGCCTATATAGCCTCGCCAGGCCTCTAGTGACCGAGCCTCTCTCTGATCCTCTCTCCCTGTTAGAGGGCTCTGTGAGAAGAGATATCCTACCAGAGAGCTGGGTGAAGTTACTGCTATGTTTCCTAAACCCATCAAATCAGGGGCTAGGGGCTAGGAGCTAGGAGCCAGGGGCCAGGGGCTAGGGGCTAGGGGGCTAGGGGGCTAGGGAGCAGACAGGGGTTTGATTTCTGACTGAGCACTGAAAGAAGAGGATATTGAAAGCTTGTGGGCCTGCAGTGAGAGAACACTCTTGTTTCATTCGATTCTATTAGGATACCTGTTAAACACTACAATGAGCTGATAGAGGTGTTAAGAGGACAAGCTGAGTGAGGATCAATGTAAGACGGAGGATCTTTTATTACAATAACTGACTTTGAGGAGGCACAACAACACACTCCTGTGGTCAATAATGTTTATTTTTGTTTCCAAATTGACCATCATGTGTTTCTTGGTGGTTTCTAATTGGACATCATGTGTTTCTTGGTGGTTTCTAATTGGACATCATGTGTTTCTTGGTGGTTTCTATTTGGACATCATGTGTTTCTTGGTGTTTCTCTCTGGTCTCAGGAGGATGATGAAACACTTTGGAGCAAACAGACAGAACAGCAGCCCAAAGCTGGATGCTAAGATGGCGAATATCTCCACAGCTACAGTGTACTTCCCAGGAGAGCTGACGTAGGCAGGGACGAAGGAGATCCATACAGCACAGAAGATCAGCATGCTGAAGGTGATAAACTTGGCCTCGTTGAAGTTGTCAGGGAGTTTCCTGGCCAGGAAGGCTAAGAGGAGACAGAGAGAGGCTAGCAAGCCAATGTAGCCCAGCACCAGAGAGAAGCCGACCACAGAGCCCACGTCACACTCCAGGACCACCCTCGGCCCCCGACCCTCTCTGTCCCCCCTCTCAGCCGGCCGGGGTGGAGCTAGGGCCAGCCACAGCACACAGATCAGCACCTGTGGAAGGGAAAGGGGTTTGGAAGGAAAAAACACAGTCACCATAACAACAGAATACGGTCAGTGAAAGAAATAAATACATTCCAATAGTAAAAACTAGATGTTCACCTGGATGAGTGTGCAGATGGAGATGCCCATCCTTTGCTGAACTGGGCTGAAGTATCTCATCAGGTTCTCTCCAGGCAGAGTGGCCCTGAAGGCCACCAGCACCACCACAGTCCTGCTGAGCAGACAGGAGATGCAGAACACAAAGCTTATACCAAACAGGGTGTGTCTCAGCATGCAAGTCCATGGCTTCGGCCGGCCAATGAAAACCAGTGCACACAGGAAGCAGAGCTTGAGTGACAGCAGGAGCAGGAAGCTGAGCTCAGAGTTGTTGGCTTTCACCTGAAATGAGACAGAGAATGAAAATGTAGACTGAGTAACATCTTAAATCTCATCCTTATACAGTATGACACAATTCGGTAACATTTCGCTACGCCACAAGCAGTTCCCTAAACCGCAATAGATTCTGTTAAATATGTGCATGTGACCAATAACATCTGTTAACTTCTTATGGGCAGGTGGGACAGTAGCGTACCACCTGGCCAACATCCGCAAAGAACGGATACAGGTTCTCTTCCACGCACTTGGAAACACTGCAGCCGAAATGGGAGCAACCTAGAAAAACTACAATTTATGGCTCATTTTTCCAAAAACCAGCCTGAAACTCTTTTTAAGGACTGTTGACATCTAGTGGAAGCCCAAGGAACTGCAATCTGGGAGGACTTCACCTTATAATAAAAGTGACAGACATTGAAAACAGTGGTAGGCTGAATTCTTTTTTGGTGGGGATAGTTTGTCCTCTGTGTTTTGCCTGCCATATCAGTTCTGTTACACTCACAGACATAATTTTAACCGCTTTAGAAACTTTAGAGTGTTTTCTATCCAAATATATCAATTACAAGCATGGCTTCTGGGCCTGAGTAACAGGCAGTTTACTTTGGGCATGGTTTTCATCCGGACGTGAAAATACTGCCCCCTACCCAAGAGAATGTTAAATATGTGTATGTGACCAATAACATCTGTTAAATATGGACCAATAACATCTGTTAAATATGTGTATGTGACCAAAAACATCTGTTAAATATGTGACCAATAACATCTGTTAAATATGGACCAATAACATCTGTTAAATATGTGACCAATAACATCTGTTAAATATGTGACCAAAAACATCTGTTAAATATGTGACCAATAACATCTGTTAAATATGTGACCAATAACATCCGTTAAATTTCTGACCAATAACATCTGTTAAATATGGACCAATAACATCTGTTAAATATGTGTATGTGACCAAAAACATCTGTTAAATATGTGACCAATAACATCTGTTAAATATGGACCAATAACATCTGTTAAATATGGACCAATAACATCTGTTAAATATGTGACCAATAACATATTTTAAATATGGACCAATAACATCTGTTAAATATGGGCATGTGACCAATAACATCTGTTAAATATGGACCAATAACACATGTTAAATATGTGACCAATAACATCTGTTAAATATGTGACCAATAACATCTGTTAAATATGAGTATGTGACCAATAACATCTGTTAAATATGAGTATGTGACCAATAACATCTGTTAAATATGAGTATGTGACCAATAACATCTGTTAAATATGAGTATGTGACCAATAACATCTGTTAAATATGTGTATGTGACCAATAACATCTGTTAAATATGTGACCAATAACATCTGTTAAATATGGACCAATAACATCTGTTAAATATGAGTATGTGACCAATAACATCTGTTAAATATGTGACCAATAACATCTGTTAAATATGGACCAATAACATCTGTTAAATATGGACCAATAACATCTGTTAAATATGTGACCAATAACATCTGTTAAATATGGACCAATAACATCTGTTAAATATGTGACCAATAACATCTGTTAAATATGTGACCAATAACATCTGTTAAATATGAGTATGTGACCAATAACATCTGTTAAATATGAGTATGTGACCAATAACATCTGTTAAATATGTGACCAATAACATCTGTTAAATATGTGACCAATAACATCTGTTAAATATGGACCAATACCATCTGTTAAATATGGACCAATAACATCTGTTAAATATGAGTATGTGACCAATAACATCTGTTAAATATGTGACCAATAACATCTGTTAAATATGTGACCAATAACATCTGTTAAATATGGACCAATAACATCTGTTAAATATGGACCAATAACATCTGTTAAATATGGACCAATACCATCTGTTAAATATGGACCAATAACATCTGTTAAATATGAGTATGTGACCAATAACATCTGTTAAATATGTGACCAATAACATCTGTTAAATATGTGACCAATAACATCTGTTAAATATGGACCAATAACATCTGTTTTAATATGTGACCAATAACATCTGTTAAATATGGACCAATAACATCTGTTTTAATATGTGACCAATAACATCTGTTAAATATGGACCAATAACATCTGTTTTAATATGTGACCAATAACATCTGTTAAATATGTGACCAATAACATCTGTTAAATATGTGACCAATAACATCTGTTAAATATGGACCAATAACATCTGTTAAATATGGACCAATAACATCTGTTAAATATGGACCAATAACATCTGTTAAATATGTGACCAATAACATCTGTTAAATATGTGACCAATAACATCTGTTAAATATGTGTATGTGACCAATAACATCTGTTAAATATGGACCAATAACATCTGTTTTAATATGTGACCAATAACATCTGTTAAATATGGACCAATAACATCTGTTTTAATATGTGACCAATAACATCTGTTAAATATGGACCAATAACATCTGTTTTAATATGTGACCAATAACATCTGTTAAATATGTGACCAATAACATCTGTTAAATATGTGACCAATAACATCTGTTAAATATGGACCAATAACATCTGTTAAATATGGACCAATAACATCTGTTAAATATGGACCAATAACATCTGTTAAATATGTGACCAATAACATCTGTTAATTATGTGACCAATAACATCTGTTAAATATGTGTATGTGACCAATAACATCTGCTAAATATGTGAGTGACCAATAACATATTTTAAAGATATGACCAATAACATCTGTTAAATATGTGACCAATAGCATCTGCTAAATATGTATGTGACCAATAACATCTGTTAAATATGTGACCAAAAACATCTGTTCAATATGTGACTAATAACATCTGCTAAATATGTGAGTGATCAATAACATATTTTAAAGATATGACCAATAACATCTGATGTGTGATCAATATGTGACCAATAACATTTGATCTGAACTGAGACTCTGAGTCAATATTCACGTAAAATAAGAAATTCCCCTCGACCACGCCCACAAAGTGGGAAAAACAAACATTCTTTCCTAATGACCCGCTATGTAAAATGATCAACTTTATCGTCAAATAAAGCTGCTATGTCGTTCCATGACACGTAACAAGGTAAGCCGGCTTCAAGCTATTTGGTGTGGGAGAGTGGGAAATGTGGTGACCTGGTGAACAAGTAGGCTAAATACAGCAATTTGTGTGTAAAACATTTTATCACAGGTTAAGATATTTAACTTGTTGTGTGTTAGTAACTCCACTCACTACTTGTAGCTGTATAGTCTGTTAGCAACTCCACTCACTACTTGTAGTTGTATAGTCTGTTTGTATGTGTTGTTGGTCTTGGCTAGCTTAATGTTCCGGTCGGTAGCTAGCTAGTGGCTGCTAGCATCGTCATGAAAAGGGGCATGAGGGAAGCCCTACAATATTACACTTTACGAAATTGTGAGAATGTTCTGGAGCATACAATGTTGAAAGGTAATTTTTAGACATATTGTAGTTTTCTTAAATGTAGTTTTGAAATTGACTTAAAACAAGCAGACCACAATAAAATTGTGTTTGAAAAAAGTAAACTATTTTCTGTCAGTCAATGGGTAACCTAGGTAACCACAGGTTGTCTCTCTTGAAAAAGAGATGTTATCTAAATGAGAAAACCTGTATAAATAAAAGATGAAATATATATATATACATCAAAAAAAAATTATACCAACTGATGTGGCTCATGCAATGGAATGTATTTTTTGCAATGTCAGTAGAGTTGACTCAACAAATCACAGCACAGATTGAAGGGTACACTTCCTGCATTTACTTCCTGACATCGGGAAGGAGAGAACACTCAAAGGGTACGTTAGTAAATTCACTCTGAAGTGCCAGAGAGCGCTCAGAGTGCACTCTGGGCATTCCGTAAATTCAGAGCATTGTCAGATTGTCTGCTGGTAAATTCAGCGGTTTTCGCTCCTGGAGCATTTAGAGAACCCACTGGACGCTCTGGCCGAGGAGTAGGGTTGATCCGAGCATTCTGACCTCACAACGGCAGTCAAGCACCCAAGTGAACTTGCTAAAGTTAGCTAGCTTGCTAGCTACTTCCAGACATAAATGAGAGATCACCTCACTCTGACCATTTTATTTGCCCTAACAAAGCTGGTTTGGCTACTTTCGTGTTATCCAGCGCGGTGGTGACTATAACTGGGTTGCTGGCTACAATTGAATTAAGCTACAGTATTTAGAATCAGAGGAGAGTGCTCTGAAATCGGAATAGATTAGCCAGAGTGAGTTTATGAACGCATCCAAAATGCCCGCCAGTCCATCCATTATGCCATCATTGACTTGAATGGGGACACCCATTCTATTCATTGTATTTCTATGATCACATGATTCAACTCACCAGGGGAGTATGGCGGTGGTAGAAGAAGGTGGCCAGGGCACCAGCTGTGAGCGTTGCCCCGGAAACTGAGATGACGGACAGGATGACGCCCATGGTGTCGCTGTAGGAGAGGAAGTCCACCAGCTGTGGGACGCAGGCCGTACGATCTGGGTTGGACCAGAACCGCTCTGGACACCTGCTACACTCAACTGACCCTGACAGAGAAGGAACAGAAATCAAGAGTCAGAATCAGAACCAGTCAGGACCAGGATCAGTCAGAACCAGGATCAGTCAGGACCAGTCAGAACCAAGACCAGTCAGAACCAGGACCTGTCAGAATCAGTCAGAACCAGGACCAGTCAGAACCAGGACCAGTCAGAACCAAGACCAGTCAGAACCAGGACCTGTCAGAATCAGTCAGAACCAGGACCAGTCAGAACCAGGACCAGTCAGAACCAAGACCAGTCAGAACCAGGACCCGTCAGAATCAGTCAGAACAAGGACCAGTCATAACCAGGACCAGTCAGAACAAGTCAGAATGAGGACCAGTCAGGACCAGGATCAGTCAGAACCATTCAGAATGAGGACCAGTCAGGTTCAGGACCAGTCAGATGAGGACCAGTCAGGTTCAGGACCAGTCAGAATGAGGACCAGTCAGGTTCAGGACCAGTCAGAATGAGGACCAGTCAAGACCAGGACCAGTCAGAACCAGTCAGGATCAGGACCAGTCAGAATCAGGACCAGTCAGGATCAGCCAGAATCAGTACCAGTAAGAATGGGGGCCATGTCAGACTCAGGGCAGGCCAGAAACAGGACCAGTCAGAACCAGGACCAGTCAGAATCAGGACCAGTCAGAATCAGGACCAGTCAGAACCAGGGCCAGTCAGAATCAGGACCAGTCAGGATCAGGACCAGTCAGAACCAGCCAGAATCAGGACCAGTCAGAATCAGGACCAGTCAAATATGAATTGGAATGAGAAAAGTTGATAGACGACCTGTTGTGTTGCTGATCTCTCCCTCAGCGCAGGGCAGACAGTCGAAGCAGCAAACGGGCCTCCCCTTCTGTACCGCATGTCTGGTACCAGGAGGACAGGCAGCACTGCATATAGACACAGGGACCTACCGGACGGTGGGGAGGACGCAGTCATCATCATCATAATCATCACTATTATCAGCATTATTACACACACACACACACACAAACACACACACACAGGTAGGTTTGCTGGGCCCCTCTGGGGACTATGTGAGGAATCTGACCACATAAATATCTAACATTCAGTATCATGTTGTTGACAGAGCTTCCTGTTTGACCTAACATTCAGTACATATTGATGACAGAGCTTCCTGTCTGACTTAACATTCAATATCATATTGATGACAGAGCTTCCTGTCTGACCTAACATTCAGTATCATATTGATGACAGAGCTTCCTGTCTGAACTAACATTCAGTATCATATTGTTGACACAGCTTCCTGTCTGAACTAACATTCAGTATCATATTGATGACAGAGCTTCCTGTCTGAACTAACATTCAGTATCATATTGTTGACAGAGCTTCCTGTCTGAACATTCATGTGTTATTTGGTGTTTTTTCCTGTCTTTCTCTTTGCTGTATGTCTGCCTCAGGGTGAGAAACTAAACAAGTCTCTTTCTCTAACACACACACACACACACACACACACACACACACACACACACACACACACACACACACACACACACACACACACACACACACACACACACACACACACACACACACACACACACACACACACACACACACACACCTCTCTACATCAGAGAAACCTAGCTAAGTGGTACTCACCTCATCTCCGCTGCCCCCTCCCCACACCACTTTGTCCATATTGATGTGAAACTGGTCGTCCACGCCCACTGAAGACAGAAAATGGCCGACCTGGACAAACTCTGCCGTCCCCTCGTGGGTCACATGCCAGTTGATGATGTCATAAGAGGCAGGCGGATCACCATTCATGTCGAAGTGGATCAAATCCCCCACAGGAGTACTGAAGTTCACTCTCCTCAGATAATGAGCAATCTCAAAGACAAAAGGTTTATTGAAACAGGATTAAGAGTTAGAACCAGTGGTGGCTTTGGGCTTTTAGTGCTCAACACTTATAAAGTGTTTCCATTGTATCCTGACTGGAAACGTTAGAGTTGTTAACCTGAAAACAGATCAATATGGAATTGTCACCTGGCTGGGCTGAAGCTTCCTGATATCAGGGCACTGTCCACTACTAAAGGGTCCCTCCCCTGGTGGACAGGCCACCATGTCCTGAATGGCGTGGGCGATGGCGTAAACAGCCTTGTACACATTGTAGCTGGCTCTCAGCTGAGACACGTCAGCATACTGGCTCTCCCCCTCACCTAGGATTGACACTTTATTTTACTGAGACAACATTGGGAAAGGACCAGGACACAAAAACAGAGCATTAGTTGTAAACTTTCCCTCACCAATGACCTCTGAACCAGTACACTGTTGCCGGGACGACGGGGTCATGCTGAGGTCAATCCCCAGAGAACACCCAAAAATTTCCTCCCACAATTCCCTCAGGAAGGGGTCGGATTTCTGGTATTCCCCATCAGGACGGAGGCGTGTTAGGAAAGGGCCCAGGCTGGGAATGACAGCTTTCTTCAGGGCAAATCCAATAGTCCCGGCAAGAGAGGGCAGGTTTTTGGGGGAAGAGAGAGTAGAGTAGGTGACCCAGGCTTCCGAGGCGATCCACTGCCTGTCCGTTATGTTCTGACGGACAACCTCTTCCATCAGGGCCTGAAGAATGAGACGGTTAAAAAGATCAAGATAGTCAAGTTGAAGTACATGATTATCAATAAGAAAATACTTGTCTATAAAGGGCATCAAGACATGATAGGACAAAAACACTCTGCTACAGTTGTGTAACAAATACTTAACAATACTCTGACCAGTAACTGATTACCCGTGCATCCTGAGAGATAGCGAATGTCACCACCACTCTGGCAGTAGATCCTCTGATGGTGTCCACGATGTTCTTAATCCGTCTCTGAGATGGTACCTTGGGGATGACCATCAGTGAGAGAGAGGGAAGAGAGTCAGGGAAAATCAGAGAGAGTATTTCTATTTTATATTCATGGAGAGGGGGCGAAGCAAAGTTAAAGAGAGACAGAAATCATCAGAGTGAGGTCCTACCTTGGGGATGACCTCTGCGTAGGCAACACAAACCCCAGATCCCTGGAGATCTTGGAGAAGCATCTGAACCCCAAACTTTCCATAGTCATCATCCCCTGACACCAGCCCCACCCACTCCCAGCCCAGCTGATGCAGCAGCCTGGCCATGCCCCGAGCCTGGAAGGCATCGCTGGGTATCGTACGGAAGAATGACGGGTACCTCCAGTTGTCACTCAAACAGGCACAGGAGGCAAAATAACTCACCTGGGAGAGAACAGAGAGAGAGAGAGTCAGGGAGAATAAGAATTTGTCAGACTCAGAGAGCAGAAGGAGAGGAAACGTGAACATAGAGTCATCAAGATAGATATTTGAATCGAATGTGTAAGCGTTATCTAGATATATTTGAGTGTAATCTGTAAGGAAGTAATTTAGATAGATATTTGAATGTAATCTGTAAGAGAGTCGTTATCTCTTTCCATCCCAGTCTGTAGTCCAACCCCATGCCTCACCATGGGTAAATCAAACGGCCCGAGGGTCTGTGCCACCACGATGGAGGCTGAGGAGCGGGCATCCCCGATGACGACGGGCACCTCAGGGGTTGCTCCACACTCTGTGCCCACCACAGAGGCCTCCTGGCCGGTCACCATGGCTAGGGCTGCCCCCAGAGTGGTACCCTCTGCCAGGCATGTGTCAGCAGCCAGGAACCCCAGGGTGAGGTTAGGAAGGAGGAATGGGTCGCGGTTAATCTCCTCCACCGCAAAGATCATAGTCTGGAGCCAGCGATAAGCACGCTGGTAGAAACTGACAGATGGGGAAGGTAAGGGACAGGTAGAGAGGAGGTAACTGAAAACACTTTACACATGAAAACAATGACACAAAGCTGTCATCACACATCACTTCGGAGTTGCGTACATTGTACATGTCACATTTCCCTCAATACTCCGGAACTCCTGCTCTGGTAGAGGGGCTTCCACATGGACGGGGAACAGGCCTCCAATGACCACATCTCCTGCCCGATAAACACTGCCCGAGATGGGGTTAGCCATCAGCCGACAGGCCACCCCTCCACCTCCAGACTGACCCCAGACATACCCAGGGATAAGGAGGCAGCAGGGCAGCCACAGCCAGCCACAGAGGCACATCACCTGGATAGAGACAAGGTCGAGGACTGGGAAAGTCTGTCACCTGGAGGAGAGAGATCAAAGCAAGATCTTACAGACAGAACACTGAGTAAATAGAATGACATGAACAAAGAAACGCAGGCAATTAAGAGATACACCATACACCATACACCATACACCATACACCATACACCATACACCATGGACACCTGTAACCAGACAGTTGTATGAAACAACAGTGATAGACACACAAAAAACATGTTCCATCTCTGCCCTACCAATCAACAGTAAACCTTATCCTGGTGAGAGAGACAGACGGACAGACAGACAGAGAGGATGAGTGTCTGTCAGTCTAACATCTCCTGCAGAGAGTGAAAGAGGGAGAGGAAGAGGAGAGAAGGGGAGATGCTGATATAGGGAGAAATGAGCCCCCGGCTAAAAAACAGGCACACAGCCACCAGGGGGTGCTTGTAGGGACGGGTGGGGCAGGAGGGGGTTAATTGGGGCATGTTATTGGAGGATAACTTGGGGAACAGGTAATTGAGGGTAATTGGAGAAAGCCTATGAGGCTGATGTTATTGAAGGTAATGTAGTAGGAGAGGAGAATCAGCGTCTGTTCTTCAACAACATCTGATGTTACGTCATACTTTATTCATTCTTATGAATGATTGTCTTAATAAAATACTGTACATGTGACTAAATCGAGTCGCCCATTCCTGCTGTCAAGTCACCTAGTGGCCTCATGGGTGGAATGTTATTCATATTTTTCACAGTTAAATAAAAAGCAGCCAGTGTTTTATGTAAAAAAAAATCTTTCTTTTGTGATTCTTTTATAGAGTCTAATATTGGGATGCAAACTCAAAATGGAATACATTTCAACTCTATATCTGACATGGTACAGGATTCTTATTTTTTTTGAAGCCCATAACCATGTGTGGTGAGGTGTATACATTTGTCCCTAAGTAGATTTGTTTTAGGACTAAGAAACACTCTGTACGACCCCGATTTAGCCCACTGAAGTAAAAAAGGTGAAAGGGACGATTGGAGAGAGAGAGAAAGAGAGAGAGAGAGAGAGAGCGACAGAGAGAGAGACAGAGAGAGAGACAGAGAGAGAGAGAGACAGAGAGATGGAGACAGAGACAGAGAAAGAGACAGAGACAGAGACAGAGAGAGAGAGAGAGAGATGGAGACAGAGACAGAGACAGAGACAGAGAAAGAGACAGAGACAGAGAGAGAGAGAGAGAGAGATGGAGACAGAGACAGAGACAGAGACAGAGAGAGAGAGAGAGAGAGAGAGAGACAGAGAGAGAGAGAGAGAGAGAGAGAGAGAGAGAGAGAGAGAGAGAGAGAGACAGAGAGAGACAGAGAGATGGAGACAGAGACAGAGACAGAGAGAGAGAGAGAGAGAGAGAGAGACAGAGAGATGGAGATAGAGACAGAGACAGAGAGAGAGAGAGAGAGAGACAGAGACAGAGACAGAGACAGAGACAGAGACAGAGACAGAGACAGAGACAGAGACAGAGACAGAGACAGAGACAGAGACAGAGAGAGAGACAGAGACAGAGAGATGGAGACAGAGACAGAGACAGAGAGAGAGAGAGAGAGAGACAGAGAGATGGAGACAGAGACAGAGACAGAGACAGAGAGAGAGAGAGAGAGAGAGAGAGAGACAGAGACAGAGAGATGGAGACAGAGACAGAGACAGAGACAGAGACAGAGAGAGAGAGAGAGACAGAGACAGAGAGATGGAGACAGAGACAGAGATAGAGACAGAGAGAGAGAGAGAGACAGAGACATTACATAAACATTTTTGTTGACAACATGAATTTGACAAAAATCACGTAATCAAAGGTATTTACTGTAGTTATCTGCAAGTTTCTGCAGTTGCTCTTCACCAACGTCATCCTGCAGCTATCACCTGCACAGTGGGAGGTTTTCATTGTTTGATTAGTTTGACCCACGTGAACGTGACCAAAGACATGACTGAAACAGGAACCAATTTGCCGTGATTCAAGTATACAGTGGACATACAAATCAATCTGATATTATTGCCTCTCTCTCACTAACTGATTGTACATTATACACACATATGCAGGGCCTGCTCTAGCCTTTTGGGGGCCCTAAGCAAGATTGTTTTGGAGGGAGCCCCCCCACCTCGCACTAAATTAGTTGGGGGTGGGGGGGTTCCTGAATATTCATTAATCTGGTTGAGCCTTCTTGAGTGCATGACATCACACATATAGTAGCCAGTTTTGTGGTGGAATCATATCTAACAGTGGGTTAGATATGATTCCAACATAAAAACGTGCTACTGGTTCGTTTCCAGCCAATATGCTCAACTCATGGATAGTTTTTCCTGTGACCAATGCATTTATAAGATAGCTACCATTGTTCCTGAAGCTTATGTCCCCATGAGCTCCCGAGGCTAGCTAACGTTAGCTAGCTAGCGTCAGGAATTTACATTTTGCTTGCTAGCTGAGCTGTTTTATAAGAAAACTGCTGATATGAATTGAACACTGTAGCAAGCTCCTCGGCGACCATGTTTTTGGGGCGCGGGAATGTCCGATTTGTATTTAGATTTCATATGAACTGTAAATGAAATGGTTGGTTACTATTAGAGATATTGTCCAACCTTGTTTTTTGTTTTGGTAAGGGCTCAAAGTGACATCACGCATTCAAAAAGGCTCAACCATTCACCCGACATGTTCTATGTCGAGACTCATGAATATTCATGAATTCCCCTCCGCCTCCCCACAGAACGAAATTTTGCCCACCTCACATGCAAAACATTTTAGTGTTCTAGAACAAATTGTTTTAGAACAAATTGCAATTTCAAACGATCTTCTTCTTGAATGAAACACGTTTTGTTGAGATGTTATTATATAGTTGTCTGTTTGATGGCTCTGCTGTAGCTGGACTTCTGGTATGCATTCGTTTCCTCAGCCATAGCCTCTGAGTTGACTGCGATGTCCCTGTGAGGGGTAGCTCTGTCAGTAGTAAGTAGGATAATGCACAAGAATGTTTAATGTCCATGATTTCAGACGCAAGTGTCAAAGGTCACATAGATGTGTACGCACTTAAAGTCAGTCAGTTAGTTAAAGGACTCTCAAACCATGAGAAACAAGATTCTCTTGTCTGATGAAACCAAGATGGAACTCTGTGACCTGAATGCCAAGCGTCACGTCTGGAGGAAACCTGGCACCGTCCCTATGGTGAAGCATGGGCGTGGCAGCATCATGTTTTCCAGAGGTAGGGACTGGGAGACTAGTCAGGATTGAGGGAAAGATGAATGGAGCAAAGGACAGAGAGATATTTGATGAAAACCTGCTCCAGAGCTCTCAGGACCTCAGACTGGAGGAAGGTTCACCTTCCAACAGGACAACAACCCTAAGCACACAGCCAAGACAAGGCTTTGAGACAAGTCTCATAATGTTCTTGAGTGACCCAGAGTGAAAATAGCTGTGCAGCAACGCTCCACATCCAACATGAGAGATCTTGAGTGGATCTGCAGAGAAGAATGGGAGAAACTCCACAAATACAGGTGTACCACAATTGTAGCGTCATACACAAGAAGACTCAAGGCTTTAATCGCAGCCAAAGGTGCTTCAACAAAGTACTGAGTAAAAAGTCTGAATTCTTATGTAAATGTGACTCATTTCAGGAAACTAGGCATATATCGCTTGTCACTACTTCACAGGAGAGCCATTTGAACATAAACTTTTTGTCAGAAATGCCTTCTGGAACATGTGAATAATAATAAAAAAATCTGTATGCCATCTGTAAATACTAATACAATTGTTCAATTATGAGCCTAGTTGGTTTAGCCACAGAAAAAGACAGGAATCTTCCCGCTAGCCAAAATCTGGCATTTTACTGCAAATATGCAGAGAGTCGATAAGAGAACACACAGGAGGCTGTTGTATAAACACCTGTTTATGGATTACATCTTTAAACTAAGGGCAAGGTGGGAGAAGCGTCCATCCATGTATACGGGTAAAATAGTCTAGATTCATTTTCAGATATTACACATTTCTAATTTGGTCTGAAAGTCATTTTCATTTCAAGTTAAAGTGTCCGGTTAGCCAGCTAGCTAACATTAGCTGTCTGGCTCGCTAGCTAACGTTACGTGTATGATCTGTGTTGTGATATTATTATTATTATTATTATCTCAGAGCCATTTGCATTGCTAGTTATAGCCTAATGTTATCTAGCTAGCTAACATTGAACCTGATTGGTTAGCTATCTGCAGATTAATGCAGGGTAGTAACGTTATCAGGCTTACTGTTAATTGTTTAGATAAATAGCTAGCTACATGTCTAAACAAAATAATCCACTATGCAATTATCTCTGACTTTAGAGCACTCATCTGAGTGTGCCAGAGCGCCAAAAAACGGACAAATTTACAAACGCTGAACACCTGTTGAATATGGCCATTGTCAGTAAATGTTGGCAAAAAGGCATCATTAAATTGTTACCAGCAGTACAGTTGCAATCACCAACGCTCTGGATAACATAAAAACAGCCTAACATTTCTGCTAGGGCTAGTAAAATTGTCCGAGTTTGGGTGGGGGCTAAAGCTTTACAGGGCTCGTTCTGAGTTTGGGTGGGGGCTAAATGCTTTAGAGGGCTCGTTCTGAGTTTGGGTGGGGGCTAAATGCTTTACAGGGCTCGTTCTGAGTTTGGGTGGGGGCTAAATGCTTTAGAGGGCTCGTTCTGAGTTTGGGTGGGGGCTAATGCTTTACAGGGCTCGTTCTGAGTTTGGGTGGGGGCTAATGCTTTAGAGGGCTAGTTCTGAGTTTGTGTGGGGGAAAACTAGACTTTACTGAACTCTCTAGCGGAGTTATTCTGCGGGAGAGATGTGTTAGATACTTAGTTCATATCAAGTTATATACCGAGACACCAAGATACTAGGTGTAGTTTACATACTTGGTAGTTTAGATATTTCCTTCGCAGGCTGGGATATTATATACTGGAATATTCTTTAAGGAGGTTTTTTTTCTGTGTCGAAGGTTGTGTTAGCTGACATGCTTGGGTTAGCTGACAAGACTCGGGTCAGTTGTGAGGTTAAAGACCTGGTCTGGGTTTTGTGGAGCGACACATCTGTGCCTTGTTTGTGGCTTCAAAGTTTGGTTTGAAAGTTTAATGTCCTAAGTGGGCCAAGACTAAAGTGGAGTGGGGTCTACGTCCCGCACCAGAGCCGCCACTTGGGTGAAATGCCCACCCAGACCCACCCCTATAGGTTCAGGTTTTGCGGCCGGAGTCCGCACCTTTTGAGGGCGGGGGGGTACTGTCACGTCCTGACCTTAGTTCCTTTTTTACGTCTCTATTTTGGTTTGGTCAGGGCGTGAGCTGGGGTGGGCATGTTTTGTTCTATGTTTTGTACTTCTATGTGTTTGGACTGGTATGGTTCCCAATCAGAGGCAGCTGTCAATCGTTGTCTCTGATTGAGAACCATACTTAGGTAGCCTGTTCCCACCAGTGTTTGTGGGTAATTGTTTTCTGTCTCTGTGTCTGCAACAAATAGACCTGTTTCGTGTTGGTCTATTTTTGCTATTTTGTCTTAGTGTTCTGAGTTAAAATAAAGCAAGATGGTGTCGAAGCCTCAAAGCTCTTTAAGTTAATGTCCATTTTCTGGTATTAAATGTTCAAAACGGAAAGACAAAACTGACCACTTAACACACTACATCACCCTGCATGTTAACAGACTACATCACCCTGCATGTTAACACACTACATCACCCTGCATGTTAACACACTACATCACCCTGCATGTTAACACACTACATCACCCTGCATGTTAACACACTACATTACCCTGCATGTTAACACACTACATCACCCTGCATGTTAACAGACTACATCACCCTGCATGTTAACACACTACATCACCCTGCATGTTAACACACTACATCACCCTGCATGTTAACACACTACATCACCCTGCATGTTAACACACTACACCACCCTGCATGTTAACACACTACATCACCCTGCATGTTAACACACTACATCACCCTGCATGTTAACACACTACATTACCCTGCATGTTAACACACTACATCACCCTGCATGTCAATAACACACTACACCACCCTGCATGTTAACACACTACATCACCCTGCATGTTAACACACTACATCACCCTGCATGTTGATAACACACTACATCACCCTGCATGTTAACACACTACATCACCCTGCATGTTAACACACTACATCACCCTGCATGTTAACACACTACATCACCCTGCATGTTGATAACACACTACATCACCCTGCATGTTAACACACTACATCACCCTGCATGTTAACACACTACATCACCCTGCATGTTGTTAACACACTACATCACCCTGCATGTTGTTAACACACTACATCACCCTGCATGTTGTTAACACACTACATCACCCTGCATGTTAACACACTACACCACCCTGCATGTTAACACACTACACCACCCTGCATGTTAACACACTACATCACCCTGCATATTAACACACTACACCACCCTGCAACTTAACACACTACACCACCCTGCATGTTGACACACTACACCACCCTGCATGTTAACACACTACACCACCCTGCATGTTAACACACTACATCACCCTGCATGTTAACACACTACACCACCCTGCATGTTAACACACCACACCACCCTGCATGTTAACACACCACACCACCCTGCATGTTAACACACTACACCACCCTGCATGTTGATAACACACTACATCACCCTGCATGTTAACACACTACATCACCCTGCATGTTAATACACTACATCACCCTGCATGTTAACACACTACACCACCCTGCATGTTAACACACCACACCACCCTGCATGTTAACACATTACACCACCCTGCATGTTAACACATTACATCACCCTGCATGTTAACACACTACATCACCCTGCATGTTAACACACCCTACCACCCTGCATGATGTTAACACACTACACCACCCTGCATGTTGATAACACACTACATAACCCTGCATGTTGATAACACACTACATCACCCTGCATGTTGATAACACACTACATCACCCTGCATGTTAACACACCACACCACCCTGCATGTTAACACACTACACCACCCTGCATGTTGATAACACACTACATCACCCTGCATGTTAACACACTACATCACCCTGCATGTTAACACACTACATCACCCTGCATGTTAACACACTACATCACCCTGCATGTTAACACACTACATCACCCTGCATGTTAACACACTACATCACCCTGCATGTTAACACACTACATCACCCTGCATGTTAACACACTACATCACCCTGCATGTTAACACACTACACCACCCTGCATGTTAACACACCACACCACCCTGCATGTTAACACATTACACCACCCTGCATGTTAACACACTACATCACCCTGCATGTTAACACACTACACCACCCTGCATGTTAACACACTACATCACCCTGCATGTTAACACACTACACCACCCTGCATGTTAACACACTACATCACCCTGCATGTTAACACACTACATCACCCTGCATGTTAACACACTACACCACCCTGCATGTTAACACACTACATCACCCTGCATGTTAACACACTACACCACCCTGCATGTTAACACACTACATCACCCTGCATGTTAACACACTACACCACCCTGCATGTTAACACACAACACCACCCTGCATGTTAACACACTACATCACCCTGCATGTTAACACACCACATCACCCTGCATGTTAACACACCACACCACCCTGCATGTTAACACACCACACCACCCTGCATGTTAACACACTACATCACCCTGAATGTTGATAACACACCACACCACCCTGCATGTTAACACACTACACCACCCTGCATGTTGATAACACACCACACCACCCTGCATGTTGATAACACACCACACCACCCTGCATGTTAACACACCACACCACCCTGCATGTTAACACACTACACCACCCTGCATGTTGATAACACACTACATCACCCTGCATGTTAACACACTACATCACCCTGCATGTTAACACACTACATCACCCTGCATGTTAACACACTACAACACCCTGCATGTTAACACACTACATCACCCTGCATGTTAACACACTACATCACCCTGCATGTTAACACACTACATCACCCTGCATGTTAACACACTACATCACCCTGCATGTTAACACACCACACCACCCTGCATGTTAACACACTACATCACCCTGCATGTTAACACACTACATCAACCTGCATGTTAATACACTACATCACCCTGCATGTTAACACACTACATCACCCTGCATGTTAACGCACCACACCACCCTGCATGATGTTAACACACTACACCACCCTGCATGTTGATAACACACTACATCACCCTGCATGTTGATAACACACTACATCACCCTGCATGTTGATAACACACAACATCACCCTGCATGTTAACACACCCCACCACCCTGCATGTTAACACACTACACCACCCTGCATGTTGATAACATACTACATCACCCTGCATGTTAACACACTACATCACCCTGCATGTTAACACACCACACCACCCTGCATGATGTTAACACACTACACCACCCTGCATGTTGATAACACACTACACCACCCTGCATGTTAACACACTACATCACCCTGCATGTTGATAACACACCACATCACCCTGCATGTTGATAACACACCACACCACCCTGCATGTTAACACACTACATCACCCTGCATGTTGTTAACACATTACACCACCCTGCATGTTGTTAACACATTACACCACCCTGCATGATGTTAACACATTACACCAATCTGCATGTTAACACATTACACCACCCTGCATGATGTTAACACACTACACCACCCTGCATGTTAACACATTACACCACCCTGCATGCTGTTAACACATTACACCGCCCTGCATGTTGTTAACACACTACACCACCCTGCATGTTAACACACTACACCACCCTGCATGTTGTTAACACACTACACCACCCTGCATGTTAACACACTACACCACCCTGCATTTTAACACACTAAACCACCCTGTATGTTGTTAACACACTACATCACCCTGCATGTTGTTAACACATTACACCACCCTGCATTTATGAACACACTACACCACCCTGCATGTTGTTAACACACTACACCACCCTGCATGTTGTTAACACACTACAAAACTCTGCATGTTGTTAACACACTACACCACCCTGCATGTTAACACACTAAACCACCCTGCATGTTGTTAACACACTACACCACCCTGCATGTTGTTAACACACTACAAAACTCTGCATGTTGTTAACACACTACACCACCCTGCATGTTAACACACTAAACCACCCTGCATGTTGTTAACATATTACACAACCCAGCATGTTGTTAACACATCACACCACCCTGCATGTTAACACATTACACCACCCTGCATGTTGTTAACAAATTACACCACCCTGCATGTTAACATATTACACCACCCTGCATGTTGTTAACACACTACACCACCCTGCATGTTAACATATTACACCACCCTGCATGTTGTTAACACACTACACCACCCTGCATGTTAACACATTACACCACCCTGCATGTTAACACATTACACCACCCTGCATGTTGTTAACACACTACACCACCCTGCATGTTAACATATTACACCACCCTGCATGTTGTTAACACACTACATCACTCTGCATGAGGTTAACACACTACACCACCTTGCATTTATTTACAAACTACACCACCCTGCATGTTGTTAACACACTACACCACCCTGCATGTTAACACACTAAACCACCCTGCATCTTGTTAACACACTACATCACCCTGCATGTTGTTAACACATTACACCACCCTGCATTTATTAACACACTACACCACCCTGCATGTTGCTAACACAATGCAACACCCTGCATGTTAACACACTAAACCACCCTGCATGTTGTTAACATATTACACAACCCTGCATGTTAACACACTACACCACCCTGCATGTTAACACATTACACCACCCTGCATGCTGTTAACACATTACACCACCCTGCATGTTGTTAACACATTACACCACCCTGCATGTTGTTAACACACTACACCACCCTGCATGTTAACACACTACACCACCCTGCATGTTGTTAACACACTACACCCCCCTGCATGTTAACACACTACACCACCCTGCATGTTGTTAACACACTACACCACCCTGCATGTTAACACACTACACCACCCTGCATGTTAACACATTACACCACCCTGCATGCTGTTAACACATTACACCACCCTGCATGTTGTTAACACATTACACCACCCTGCATGTTGTTAACACACTACACCACCCTGCATGTTAACACACTACACCACCATGCATGTTGTTAACACACTACACCCCCCTGCATGTTAACACACTACACCACCCTGCATGTTGTTAACACACTACACCACCCTGCATGTTAACACAATACACCACCCTGCATGTTGTTAACACATTACACCACCCTGCATGATGTTAACACACTACACCACCCTGAATGTTGTTAACACACTACACCACCCTGCATGTTGTTAACATACTACACCACACTGCATGTTGTTAACACACTACACCACCCTGCATGTTAACACACTAAACCACCCTGCATGTTGTTAACACACTACACCACCCTGCATGTTGTTAACACACTACACCACCCTGCATGTTGTTAACACACTACACCACCCTGCATGTTAACACACTAAACCACCCTGCATGTTGTTAACACACTACATCACCCTGCATCTTGTTAACACACTACATCACCCTGAATGTTGTTAACACATTACACCACCCTGCATTTATTAACACACTACACCACCCTGCATGTTGCTAACACAATGCAACACCCTGCATGTTAACACACTAAACCACCCTGCATGTTGTTAACATATTACACAACCCTGCATGTTAACACACTACACCACCCTGCATGTTAACATATTACACCACCCTGCATGTTGTTAACACACTACACCACCCTGCATGTTGTTAACACACTACACCACCCTGCATGTTAACACACTAAACCACCCTGCATCTTGTTAACACACTACATCACCCTGCATGTTGTTAACACATTACACCACCCTGCATTTATTAACACACTACACCACCCTGCATGTTGCTAACACAACGCAACACCCTGCATGTTAACACACTAAACCACCCTGCATGTTGTTAACATATTACACAACCCTGCATGTTAACACACTACACCACCCTGCATGTTAACATATTACACCACCCTGCATGTTGTTAACACACTACACCACCCTGCATGTTAACATATTACACCACCCTGCATGTTGTTAACACACTACACCACCCTGCATGTTGTTAACACATTACACAGCCCTGCATGTTAACACACTACACCACCCTGCATGTTGTTAACACACTACACCACCCTGCATTTTAACACACTAAACCACCCTGTATGTTGTTAACACACTACATCACCCTGCATGTTGTTAACACATTACACCACCCTGCATTTATGAACACACTACACCACCCTGCATGTTGTTAACACACTACACCACCCTGCATGTTAACACACTAAACCACCCTGCATGTTGTTAACATATTACACAACCCAGCATGTTGTTAACACATCACACCACCCTGCATGTAAACACATTACACCACCTTGCATTTTGTAAACAAATTACACCACCCTGCATGTTAACATATCACACCACCCTGCATGTTGTTAACACACTACACCACCCTGCATGTTAACATATTACACCACCCTGCATGTTGTTAACACACTACACCACCCTGCATGTTAACACATTACACCACCCTGCATGTTAACACATTACACCACCCTGCATGTTGTTAACACACTACACCACCCTGCATGTTAACATATTACACCACCCTGCATGTTGTTAACACACTACATCACTCTGCATGAGGTTAACACACTACACCACCTTGCATTTATTTACAAACTACACCACCCTGCATGTTGTTAACACACTACACCACCCTGCATGTTAACACACTAAACCACCCTGCATCTTGTTAACACACTACATCACCCTGCATATTGTTAACACATTACACCACCCTGCATTTATTAACACACTACACCACCCTGCATGTTGCTAACACAATGCAACACCCTGCATGTTAACACACTAAACCACCCTGCATGTTGTTAACATATTACACAACCCTGCATGTTAACACACTACACCACCCTGCATGTTAACACATTACACCACCCTGCATTCTGTTAACACATTACACCACCCTGCATGTTGTTAACACATTACACCACCCTGCATGTTGTTAACACACTACACCACCCTGCATGTTAACACACTACACCACCCTGCATGTTGTTAACACACTACACCCCCCTGCATGTTAACACACTACACCACCCTGCATGTTTTTAACACACTACACCACCCTGCATGTTAACACACTACACCACCCTGCATGTTGTTAACACATTACACCACCGTGCATGATGTTAACACACTACACCACCCTGAATGTTGTTAACACACTACACCACCCTGCATGTTGTTAACATACTACACCACACTGCATGTTGTTAACACACTACACCACCCTGCATGTTAACACACTAAACCACCCTGCATGTTGTTAACATATTACACAACCCTGCATGTTAACATATTACACCACCCTGCATGTTGATAACACACTACACCACCCTGCATGTTGTTAACACATTACACCACCCTGCATGTTGTTAACACACTACACCACCCTGCATGTTGTTAACACATTACACCACCCTGCATGTTAACACACTACACCACCCTGCATGTTGTTAACACACTACACCACCCTGCATGTTAACACACTAAACCACCCTGCATGTTGTTAACACACTACACCACCCTGCATGTTGTTAACACATTACACCACCCTGCATGTTGTTAACACACTACACCACCCTGCATGTTGTTAACACATTACACCACCCTGCATGTTAACACACTACACCACCCTGCATGTTGTTAACACACTACACCACCCTGCATGTTAACACACTAAACCACCCTGCATCTTGTTAACACACTACATCACCCTGAATGTTGTTAACACATTACACCACCCTGCATTTATTAACACACTACACCACCCTGCATGTTGCTAACACAATGCAACACCCTGCATGTTAACACACTAAACCACCCTGCATGTTGTTAACATATTACACAACCCTGCATGTTAACACACTACACCACCCTGCATGTTAACATATTACACCACCCTGCATGTTGTTAACACACTACACCACCCTGCATGTTAACATATTACACCACCCTGCATGTTGTTAACACACTACACCACCCTGCATGTTAACACATGACACCACCCTGCATGTTAACACATTACACCACCCTGCATGTTGTTAACACACTACACCACCCTGCATGTTAACATATTACACCACCCTGCATGTTGTTAACACACTACATCACTCTGCATGAGGTTAACACACTACACCACCTTGCATTTATTTACAAACTACACCACCCTGCATGTTGTTAACACACTACACCACCCTGCATGTTGTTAACACACTACACCACCCTGCATGTTAACACACTAAACCACCCTGCATCTTGTTAACACACTACATCACCCTGCATGTTGTTAACACATTACACCACCCTGCATTTATTAACACACTACACCACCCTGCATGTTGCTAACACAATGCAACACCCTGCATGTTAACACACTAAACCACCCTGCATGTTGTTAACATATTACACAACCCTGCATGTTAACACACTAAACCACCCTGCATGTTGTTAACACACTACACCACCCTGCATGTTGATAACACACTACACCACCCTGCATGTTGTTAACACACTACACCACCCTGCATGTTGTTAACACATTACACAACCCTGCATGTTGTTAACACATTACACCACCCTGCATGATGTTAACACATTACACCACCCTGCATGTTAACACATTACACCACCCTGCATGTTGTTAACACATTACACCACCCTGCATGTTGTTAACACATTACATCACCCTGCATGATGTTAACACACTACATCACCCAGAATGTTAACACACTACACCACCCTCCATGTTGTTAACACATTACACCACCCTGCATGATGTTAACACACTACACCACCCTGCATGTTGTTAACACACTACACCACCCTGCATGTTGTTAACACATTACACAACCCTGCATGTTGTTAACACATTACACCACCCTGCATGATGTTAACACATTACACCACCCTGCATGTTAACACATTACACCACCCTGCATGTTGTTAACACATTACACCACCCTGCATGTTGTTAACACATTACATCACCCTGCATGATGTTAACACACTACATCACCCAGAATGTTAACACACTACACCACCCTCCATGTTGTTAACACATTACACCACCCTGCATGATGTTAACACACTACACCACCCTGCATGTTGTTAACACACTACACCACCCTGCATGTTGTTAACACACTAAACCACCCTGCATGATGTTAACTCACTACACCACCCTGCATGTTGTTAACACACTACACCACCCTGCATGTTAACACACTACACCACCCTGCATGTTGTTAACACACTACATCACTCTGCATGAGGTTAACACACTACACCACCTTGCATTTATTAACAAACTACACCACCCTGCATGTTGTTAACACACTACACCACCCTGCATGTTAACACACTAAACCACCCTGCATGTTGTTAACACACTACATCACCCTGCATGTTGTTAACACATTACACCACCCTGCATTTATTAACACACTACACCACCCTGCATGTTGTTAACACACTACACCACCCTGCATGTTGTTAACACACTACACCACCCTGCATGTTGTTAACACATTTCACCACCCTGCATGTTGTTAACACACTACACCACCCTGCATGTTGTTAACACATTACACCACCCTGCATGTTGTTAACACATTACACCATCCTGCATGATGTTAACACATTACACCACCCTGCATGTTAACACATTACACCACCCTGCATGTTGTTAACACACTACATCACCCTGCATGAGGTTAACACACTACACCACCTTGCATTTATTAACAAACTACACCACCCTGCATGTTGTTAACACACTACACCACCCTGCATGTTAACACACTAAACCACCCTGCATGTTGTTAACACACTACATCACCCTGCATGTTGTTAACACATTACACCACCCTGCATTTATTAACACACTACACCACCCTGCATGTTGTTAACACACTACACCACCCTGCATGTTGTTAACACACTACACCACCCTGCATGTTGTTAACACACTACACCACCCTGCATGTTAACACACTAAACCACCCTGCATGTTGTTAACACACTACATCACCCTGCATGTTGTTAACACATTACACCACCCTGCATTTATTAACACACTACACCACCCTGCATGTTGTTAACACACTACACCACCCTGCATGTTGTTAACACACTACACCACCCTGCATGTTGTTAACACACTACACCACCCTGCATGTTAACACACTACACCACCCTGCATGTTGCCTCAAGTTCCAGTAAGGAGAGTTTCCTCTAGTTTTAGAAATCACACCCTACTGAACTATCCCATAATCCATATCCTCATGTAGCCCTCATCCCAGAATACACCTGTCCACCTGCCAAAGATGCTGAAACCTCAAAGACAGTAGGGCATGTAGACCCTCACACGTCAAGAGGCCTCTTTATATGCTGTCTAGCTGACTGACCACCCTCTCAGATCACCTCCTGTCCGATAGGTCCGATCTCCCCACGGGATACCAGTCAATGGAATGACGAGAGCATCTGCCAGTTTCACAGCAGGCAGTGACAACAACGCACAACTGCCATGCACAGTGGACCGTAATGGAGTGAGACAGGAGACAAACACCATTCACCACTCTGCCTGAGTAGAGCACCAATGTATCCTACAGGGATGTGAAGAGGCAGAGGGCTCACCTCAACTCCTTGCAGACAGGTACCTGCTGTAAGTCTCAGACCTCTAATCTACACACTCCTCAAGGAAGCTGTTGTCATGGCAGAATATGAGCATAATGGTCAGTATAGAGCTAAGTCTTCCATGTGATGTACAGTATAGCAGTTTGAATATATACATGTGTAGGGGATTCATTCAGGGCATCGTACTGCTCTTTTCCCTGAATGCCAGCTCTCAGTGTCTTTGTGGAGTAATGCAGCTGTGAACAAGATAATCATTTATTTACAGAGTTGAGACAACTTTTAGAATTTTAAATATTGTTTATTTTTCTAGACATTCCGTGAAAATAGATTGTTGAAATATTCCCCATGTAGTGTTAATGGGGAGCTAGCCTGGCTGCCATAGAATATTGTAGTGTCATTCAAATGAATCATAATGCAGAAAACCTTATTGGCCCAAATCTCTAGACACATGACTACTGTAAACCTATGGAGTAATGACTCATAAAGGCCCACTTTGTGTGATAACCTGCCATGCCATTGGGGAACGCTGCAGGCTATATGAGACAGAGAGAAGGACATAGAGAGAGAGAGAGAGAGAGAGAGAGAGAGAGAGAGAGAGAGAGAGAAAACAGAATGCGTGTTATGTTGCCCCAGGCTATAGTTTGTCTCCTCTTAACTAATATCTCCCCTTGTGGGAAAGGGAAGGGGAGGGATGGAGGGAGGGAGGGAGGGGGGTGGTGGAGAGCAATAAAGAGGTAAAGAGGTGTGTTGTGGCGCTCCAGGCAACAGTTTCCTCTCCTCTCCTCTAATACATCCCTGAGACTACCTCTGCTTAGTAAGTAGGGTCATAACAAGATGTCCCAGGGTGCACCTCTCTCAGAGGAGGACCTGTTCAGGTGATAATGAAGACAACATGATGAGAGAGAACAACACTGAGACAGTTACAGTGTCAATAAGCTCCTCTAGGGAAGAGACAGGAGGCACAGAGCGGAGAGATTTAATCACGCAGTGTACAAATGCGATCAAATACATGTGTATTGGCACTCTTGCATGATTCACTATTTCTTCTAAAGTTGAAATTGAAAAAATAACATGTGGTGTTTACATATGTTGGCCTGGACTAAATTATTCAAAATTCAAATTCATTTGGTTGGAGGTAATGATTATCATTTTCTGTGTAATTTAACTCACCTGTAGTAAGTTGCAGGTGCCTACACGGTAAAAATAGTCATTCAACCAGTTTTAAAAAGAAAAAGCATAACATTATACTTCATTTGTAAAGTGCAAGTGTGCCAATATTGTTTTGTCTAAACCCAGAATACTGATACAAAAGTTTGGTAGCTAACACTGAACTTGACTTGATCAGATGCCATGACTCTCATATTATCAACAGAACACTGATGTGGACTAGGCATATAGAATACATCAAAAACACCTTGAAAACATGTCTAACTGGAGGCCCTTAATATCCTGATAAGACAACACCAAATGTTCTGTTAACACCAGCCGCAGAGGTTTGTAGGAAGCCAAACAAAATGTTCTGTAAACACCAACACCAGAGGTTTGTAGGAAGCCAAACCAAATGTTCTGTAAACACCAGCACCAGAGGTTTGTAGGAAGCCAAACCAAATGTTCTGTAAACACCAGCCCCAGAGGTTTGTAGGAAGCCAAACTTTCTGTAAACACCAGCCCCAGAGGTTTGTAGGAAGCCAAACGTTCTGTAAACACCAGCACCAGAGGTTTGTAGGAAGCCAAACCAAATGCTCTGTAAACATCAGCAACAGAGGTTTGTAGGAATCCAAACAAAATGTTCTGTAAACACCAGCCCCAGAGGTTTGTAGGAAGCCAAACAAAATGTACTGTAAACACCAGCACCAGAGATTTGTAGGAAGCCAAACAAAGTGTACTGTAAACACCAGCCCCAGTGGTTTGTAGGAAGCCAAACCAAATATTTTGTAAACACCAGCCCCAGAGGTTTGTAGGAAGCCAAACCAAATATTTTGTAAACACCAGCACCAGAGATTTGTAGGAAGCCAAACAAAGTGTACTGTAAACACCAGCCCCAGTGGTTTGTAGGAAGCCAAACCAAATATTTTGTAAACACCAGCCCCAGAGGTTTGTAGGAAGCCAAACCAAATATTTTGTAAACACCAGCCCCAGAGGTTTGTAGGAAGCCAAACGTTCTGTAAACACCAGCACCAGAGGTTTGTAGGGAGGAGGGAGGGATGTGATTGGTGACAGTTTTTTTATGTGATTATTCTAAAATATGCATGAAAACAAGATGCACATTTTTGAAATGAAGTTGTGTTTCAAGCAAACTGACTTGTTGTGGATAAAATGCTGTGTGTGATGTAGTGCACGTGACATAGTGCACATAAAAATTGCCCACTCACTGTATAAAATACATAGGTTAACTGGGTTTCCATTGAATTTTCAACTCCACCAACGGTTTAGTCACAAAGACGGTTGTGATAAATAGCAAACTGACCCTCTCTGGTTTACACCCGTGCTCTCAAATCAAATCAAATCAAATCAAATTTTATTTGTCACATACACATGGTTAGCAGATGGTAATGCGAGTGTAGCGAAATGCTTGTGCTTCTAGTTCTGACAATGCAGTAATAACGAACAAGTAATCTAACTAACAATTCCAAAAAAACTACTGTCTTATACACAGTGTAAGGGGATAGGGAATATGTACATAAGGATATATGAATGAGTGATGGTACAAAGCAGCATAGGCAAGATACAGTAGATGATATCGAGTACAGTATAACATATGAGATGAGTATGTAAACAAAGTGGCATAGTTAAAGTGGCTAGTGATATATTTACATAATTTCCCATCAATTCCCATTATTAAAGTGGCTAGAGTTGAGTCAGTGTCATTGACAGTGTGTTGGCAGCAGCCACTCAATGTTAGTGGTGGCTGTTTAACAGTCTGATGGCCTTGAGATAGAAGCTGTTTTTCAGTCTCTCGGTCCCAGCTTTGATGCACCTGTACTGACCTCGCCTTCTGGATGACAGCGGGGTGAACAGGCAGTGGCTCGGGTGGTTGATGTCCTTGATGATCTTTATGGCCTTCCTGTAGCATCGGGTGGTGTAGGTGTCCTGGAGGGCAGGTAGTTTGCCCCCGGTGATGCGTTGTGCAGACCTCACTACCCTCTGGATAGCCTTACGGTTGAGGGCGGTGCAGTTGCCATACCAGGCGGTGATACACCCCGCCAGGATGCTCTCGATTGTGCATCTGTAGAAGTTTGTGAGTGCTTTTGGTGACAAGCCGAATTTCTTCAGCCTCCTGAGGTTGAAGAGGCGCTGCTGCGCCTTCTTCACGATGCTGTCTGTGTGAGTGGACCAATTCAGTTTGTCTGTGATGTGTATGCCAAGGAACTTAAAACTTGCTACCCTCTCCACTACTGTTCCATCGATGTGGATAGGGGGGTGTTCCCTCTGCTGTTTCCTGAAGTCCACAATCACCTCCTTAGTTTTGTTGACGTTGAGTGTGAGGTTATTTTCCTGACACCACACTCCGAGGGCCCTCACCTCCTCCCTGTAGGCCGTCTCGTCGTTGTTGGTAATCAAGCCTACCACTGTTGTGTCGTCCGCAAACTTGATGATTGAGTTGGAGGCGTGCGTGGCCACGCAGTCGTGGGTAAACAGGGAGTACAGGAGAGGGCTCAGAACGCACCCTTGTGGGGCCCCAGTGTTGAGGATCAGAGGGGTGGAGATGTTGTTGCCTACCCTCACCACCTGGGGGCGGCCCGTCAGGAAGTCCAGTACCCAGTTGCACAGGGCGGGGTCGAGACCCAGGGTCTCGAGCTTGATGACGAGCTTGGAGGGTACTATGGTGTTGAATGCCGAGCTGTAGTCGATGAACAGCATTCTCACATAGGTATTCCTCTTGTCCAGATGGGTTAGGGCAGTGTGCAGTGTGGTTGAGATTGCATCGTCTGTGGACCTATTTGGGCGGTAAGCAAATTGGAGTGGGTCTAGGGTGTCAGGTAGGGTGGAGGTGATATGGTCCTTGACTAGTCTCTCAAAGCACTTCATGATGACGGATGTGAGTGCTACGGGGCGGTAGTCGTTTAGCTCAGTTACCTTAGCTTTCTTGGGAACAGGAACAATGGTGGCCCTCTTGAAGCATGTGGGAACAGCAGACTGGTATAGGGATTGATTGAATATGTCCGTAAACACACCAGCCAGCTGGTCTGCGCATGCTCTGAGGGCGCGGCTGGGGATGCCGTCTGGGCCTGCAGCCTTGCGAGGGTTAACACGTTTAAATGTCTTACTCACCTCAGCTGCAGTGAAGGAGAGACCGCATGTTTTCGTTGCAGGCCGTGTCAGTGGCACAGTATTGTCCTCAAAGCGGGCAAAAAAGTTATTTAGTCTGCCTGGGAGCAAGACATCCTGGTCCGTGACTGGGCTGGATTTCTTCCTGTAGTCCGTGATTGACTGTAGACCCTGCCACATGCCTCTTGTGTCTGAGCCGTTGAATTGAGATTCTCTAGACAAGAGTTCGTTGATAAAGTGAACAGGGGGGATAAATGATGAGATATGGATAAGAGCAAAAACCAATCATCATGTCACCAGCTTTCAAATAATAGTCTATCCTCAATATTTAGTCTATTTTCATGTTATTCCACATCGAGGTGGTAGGCCTACAACATAACATATTATCATGTGACTACACGTTTACTTCGATATGATATGATATATCTATACTTGCACATAAAGGCAGTTTCCACCAACATTTCTCGCTGTAAGGACCGACGCTGGAGTCGAGAAGCAGGTAAGGGGAGTCAGACATTTAATGATGAACAGACAAGAAAGAAGACACAGGTAACGAAAACAGCATACGACCGTTAATGTGGACGCGGGGAATAGAGCTGGGCGACAGATAGATATAGGGAAGGAAATAACAGGTGATTGAGTATAGGTGAGTCCAAATGATCGCTGATATGGGTGATGAGGGAAGCAGGTGTGCGTAACGATGGTGGCAGGAGTGCGTAATGCTGAGGAAATTGGCGCCCTTGAATGCCAGGGGGGAAGAGCGGGAGTAGACGTGACGGTACCTCCCCCTCTAGGTGCACCACCCGCATCCCACCTGGGCAAGCCTGATGGGCTGGGTAGAGGCACGGGCGCTGGACAAGCCGGCTGGGCGTAAAATCCCAACAAACTGGCAGAGGCATCAGAACCTGGCGAGCCGGCTGAGGCGTAGGAGCCTGACGATCCAGCTGAGGCGTGAAAGCCTGCTGATCACGCCGGAACAATGGAGCCTGATGAGCAGGCGAGTGCCAGGTGGGGAGAGCGGGAGCAGGCGTGACACTCGCCAAATTAATTTTACAGACTCAAAAACACCCCACCTTGTCCAACGCTGAAATTGTCTGTTCGACATTCATGAAATTGTACTGGGATTTCGGGTTTCCAGCAGCCATGTCGTTACTTTTTTCTTGTGTAATGTTTCTTGTTAGATGGAAACCTTGTACCTCCAGTCTGGCGTCAATCATAGACATGAGAATAACCCATAACATTCAGCACGAGTGACAACAACTCAGACAATAAACGGCCGTTGCTGAAGGAAGACCAAAGCGCAGGGTGGTGAGCGTACATTACTTTTTTGGGGGATAATGTTGCCAACAAAAACAATAAACAATACAAAATGACAGTGAAGCATACAGGGCAAAGTTCCACTAACAAAGATAACTTCCCACAAACACAAAATGAGCTGGGGGGGTTGGGAAGGGGCACACAATGCAAATTGTCCAGGAAGCCATTTGATTACCTGTTCAGGAGTCTTATGGTTTGAGAAGCCTTTTTTTCCTAGATTTGGCACTCCGGTACCGCTTGCAGTGCGGTAGTAGAGAGAACAGTCTATGACTGGGGTCTTTGATTATTTTTTAAATGGGGGGAGGGACACGGGGGGATTGGCGGAGTCAGGTTATAGACCTGAGCCAACTCCCCGTGCTTACCGTGGGGAGAGAGTAAATAGTCAGGCACCAGGTTATGTGCCTCTGTGCCCTGTGTCTCCAGGCTGTCTATAATTCTCCTCCCATCAGTGAGGATCCACAGTCCGGGGCCCGCAACGAGGGATCCCAGTCCGGGGCCTGCAACGAGGGTCCCCAGTCCGGGGACCGCAGCGAGGGTGCCCAGTCCGGGGCCCGCAACGGGGGTGCCCAGTCCGGGGTCCGCAGCGAGGGTCACCAGTGCGGGACCCGCAGCGAGGGTGCCCAGTCCGGGGCCCACAGCGAGGGTCCCCAATCCGGGGTCGGTGACGGGGGTCCCCGCACCAGAGGCGCCACCAAAGTGGGGTGAGCCAGAGGTGGAGCGGGGTCTACGTCCTGCACCAGAGCCGCCACCAAAGTGAAATGCCCACCCAGGACCTCCCCTATAGGTTCAGGTTTTGCGGCCGGAGTCCGTACCTTTAGGGGTGGTACTGTCACGCCCTGACCTTAGAGAGCTTTTTATGTCTCTATTTCTGTTTGGTCAGGGTGTGATTTGGGTGGGCATTCTATGTTCTATTTTCTATGATTTTGTATTTCTTTGTTTTGGTCGGGTCGGGTTCTCAATCAGGGACAGCTGTCTATCGTTGTCTCTGATTGGGAATCATTCTTAGGCAGTTTTTTTCCCTTTTGTGTTAGTGGAAAGTTATCTTTGTTAGTGGCACTTAGCCCTGTAAGCTTCACGGTCGTTTTGTATTGTTTATTGTTTTTGTTGGAGACATTATCCAAATAAAAAGTAATGTGCATTCACCACGCTATGCTTTGGTCTTCCTTCAACGACGGCTGTGACAGATGCGGATTATTGTCTGAGTTGTTGTCCCTAGTGCTGAATGTTATGGATTATTCTCATGTCTAGTGATTGTGATGTTCAAGGTGCGGGTTATTGTCTGAGTTGTTGTCATTAGTGCTGAATATTATGTGTTATTCTCATGTCTGTTGATAGTGATTGACGCCAGGATGGAGGTACAAGGTTTCCATCTAACCAGGTTTCCATCCAACCATTTCATGCAGATAACTTACATATGAAAAAAGTAATGACATGGCTGCTGGAAACACGAAATTCCAGTACAATTTCATGAATGTCGAACAGACAATTTCTGCGTTGGACAAGGTGGGGTGTTTTTGTGTCGGTAAAATTAATTATGTGAGTGTCACGCCTGCTTCCGCTCTTCCCCCCTGGCACTCGAGGGCACCGGGCTCACCAGCATTACTCACTCCCTCCACCGTCATTACGCACACCTGCTTCCCTCATCACACGCATCAGCGATCATTTGGACTCACCTGGATTCAATCATCTGTTATTTCCTTCCCTATATATGTCTGTCGTCCAGCTCTGTTCCCCACTTCTGCATTAACATCTTGAAGCTAGGGGGCACTATTTTTATGTTTGGAAAAATAACGTTCCCAAAGTAAACAGCCTATGTCTCAGGACCAGATGCTAGAATATGCATATAATTGACAGATTAGGATAGAAAACACTCTAAATTTTCCAAAACTGTCAAAATATTGTCTGTGAGTATAACAGAACTGATATTGCAGGTGAAACCCTGAGGAAAATCCAATCAGGAAGTGCCTCTTATTTTGAAACCCTTCTGTTCCTACGCATGTCTAGCGGCCATTTAATGGGATATCAACCAGATTTTTTCTGTAGCTTCCCTACGGTGTCAACAGTCTTTAGACATGGTTTCAGGCTTTTATTTTGAAAAATGAGCGTGAAGGATCACATTGCGTAAGTGTAGAGGTGGGGGCTCTCAGAGTGAGTTTTTGCACTACAGAGTAAAGCCGCCATTGTTCCTCCCGCTGTTATTGAAAAAAGCTACACACTCGGTTGATATATTATCGAATATATATTTTAAAAACTACCTGAGGAATGATTATAAAAAAAACGTTTGACATGTTTCTGTGGACATTATAGATTTGGAATATACGTCTGCGTTGTGGTGACCGCTCTTTCCTGTGGATTTCGGAACATAACGCGACAAACAAACGTTGCTATTTTGGGTATAAAAATAATCTTTATGGAACAAAAGGAACATTTGCTGTGTAACTGGGAGTCTCGTGAGTGAAAACATCCGAAGATCATCAAAGGTAAACGGTTCATTTGATTTATTTTCTGATATTCGTGACCAAGCTTCCTGATGCTAAGTGTACATAATGCTAGGTTATCGATAAACTTACACAAACGCTTGGATTGCTTTCACTGTAAAGCATAATTTCAAAATCTTTCAAAATCTAAGACGACAGGATGATTAACAAAAGGCTAAGCTGTGTTTCGCAATATTGCACTTGTGATTTCATGAATATGTATATTTGTTAGTAATATTATTTGACTGTTGCGCTATGCTATTCAGCGTTTGCTGACGAAAATGATCCCACTACAGGGATGGGTGCGTCAAGAATTAACATTCGTATGCTGTTTTTGTTACATGTGTGCTGATGCTGTTCCTGTCTTGTTTCTTGACTGTTCCTCATTAAATGTTTGACTCCCCGTACCTGCTTCTAGACTCCAGCGTCCTTACAGAATGAGGAAGCCATCAAAAGAAGCATTGGGGAGTGCTGGCATTTCAGTTGCTGGTGAAGTCGGGTCCATGTGCCGCCGCAGATGGAGCCGGGGGTGCCTAAGCCAGTTCATCGGGCTTCCAAGCCCTAGCTGGCTCGAGATGTTTCCTTGCCCCAGTTGGCTAGGCAGGAGCCCATCCTACCTCAGGCCTCAGCCGGATTGGCAGGGTTTTACACCACAGCCGTTTCGCCAGGCGTCTGCGCTTCAGCCGGCTCATCAGGTTCCATTGTTCCGGCGTGATCAGCAGGCTTTCATGCCTCAGCCGGCTTGCCAGGCTCTGACGCCTCAGCAAGTTTGTCCTGATTTTACACCCAGCCGGCTTGTCCAGCGCCTGTGCCTCTACCCGGCCCATCAGGCTCACCCAGGTGGGATGCGGGTGGTGCCCCTAGAGGGGCAGGTACCGTCACTTCTGCTCCCGCTCTTCCCCCCTGGCATTCAAGGGCGCCAATTTCCTCAGCATTACGCACTCCTGCCACCATCGTTACGCACACCTGCTGCCCTCGTCACCCACATCAGTAATCATTTGGACTCACCTACAGTGGGGAGAACAAGTATTTGATACACTGACGATTTTGCAGGTTTTCCTACTTACAAAGCATGTAGAGGTCTGTAATTTTTATCATAGGTACACTTCAACTGTGAGAGACGGAATCTAAATCAAAGATCCAGAAAATCACATTGTATGATTTTTAAGTAATTAATTTGCATTTTATTGCATGACATAAGTATTTAATCACCTACCCACCAGTAAGAATTCCGGCTCTCACAGACCTGTTAGTTTTTCTTTAAGAAGCCCTCCTGTTCTCCACTCTACCTGTATTAACTGCACCTGTTTGAACTCGTTACCTGTATAAAAGACACCTGTCCACACACTCAATCAAACAGACTCCAACCTCTCCACAATGGCTAAGACCAGCGAGCTGTGTAAGGACATCAGGGATAAAATTGTAGACCTGCACAAGGCTGGGATGGGCTACAGGACAATAGGCAAGCAGCTTGGTGAGAAGGCAACAACTGTTGGCGCAATTATTCGAAAATGGAAGAAGTTCAAGATGACGGTCAATCACCCTCGGTCTGGGGATCCATGCAAGATCTCTTGGCCAACAACCTCCTTCCCTCAGTAAGAGCATTGAAGATGGGTCGTGGCTGGGTCCTCCAGCATGACAATGACCCAAAACACACAGCCAGGGCAACTAAGGAGTGGCTCAGTAAGAAGCATCTCAAAGTCCTGGAGTGGCCTAGCCAGTCTCCAGACCTGAACCCAATAGAAAATCTTTGGAGGGAGCTGAAAGTCCGTTTTGCCCAGCGACAGCCCCGAAACCTGAAGGATCTGGAGAAGGTCTGTATGGAGGAGTGGGCCAAAATCCCTGCTGCAGTGTGTGCAAACCTAGTCAAGAACTACAAGAAACGTAGGATCTCTGTAATTGCAAACAAAGGTTTCTGTACCAAAAATTAAGTTCTGCTTTTCTGATGTATCAAATATTATGTCATGCAATAAAATGCAAATGAATTACTTAAATATCATACAATGTGATTTTCTGGATTTTTGTTTTAGGTTCCGTCTCTCACAGTTGAAGTGTACCTATGATAAAAATTACAGACCTCTACATGCTTTGTAAGTAGGAAATCCTGCAAAATCGTCAGTGTATCAAATACTTGTTCTCCTCACGGGATGCTCAATCACCTGTTATTTCCTTCCCTATATCTATCTGTCGCCCAGCTCTGTTCCCCGCGTCCACATTAACGGTCTTATGTTGTTTTTGTTACCTGTGTTCTGACGCTGTGCCTGTTTTGTTTCTTGTCTGTTCATCATTAAATGTTTGACTCCCCTTACCTGCTCCTCGACTCCAGCGTCGGGTCCTTACAGCGAGACATGTTGGTGGAAACTGCCTTAATGCGCAAATATACAATGGGGCAAAAAAGTATTTAGTCAGCCACCAATTGTGCAAGTTCTCCCACTTAAAAAGAGTAGAGAGGCCTGTAATTTTCATCATAGGTACACTTCAACTATGACAGACAAAATGAGAAAGAAAAAATCCAGAAAATCACATTGTAGGATTTTTTATGAATTTATTTGCAAATTATGGTGGAAAATAAGTATTTGGTCACCTACAAACAAGCAAGATTTCTGGCTCTCACAGACCTGTAACTTCTTCTTTAAGAGGCTCCTCTGTCCTCCACTCGTTACCTGTATTATTGGCACCTGTTTGAACTTGTTATCAGTATAAAAGACACCTGTCCACAACCTCAAACAGTCACACTCCAAACTCTACTATGGCCAAGACCAAAGAGCTGTCAAAGGACACCAGAAACAAAATTGTAGACCTGCACCAGGCTGGGAAGACTGATTCTGCAATAGGTAAGCAGCTTGGTTTGAAGAAATCAACTGTGGAAGCAATTAATTGGAAATGGAAGACATACAAGACCACTGATAATCTCCCTCGATCTGGGGCTCCACGCAAGATCTCACCCCGTGGGGTCAAAATTATCATAAGAACAGTGAGCAAAAATCCCAGAACCACACGGGGGGACCTAGTGAATGACCTGCAGAGAGCTGGGACCAAAGTAACAAAGCCTACCATCAGTAACACACTACGACACCAAGGACTCAAAACCTGCAGTGCCAGACGTGTCCCCCTGCTTAAGCCAGTACATGTCCAGGCCCGTCTGAAGTTTGCTAAAGAGTATTTGGATGATCCAGAAGAAGATTGGGAGAATATCATATGTTCAGATGAAACCAAAATAGAACTTGTTGGTAAAAACTCAACTCGTCGTGTTTGGAGGACAAAGAATGCTGAGTTGCATCCAAAGAACACCATACCTACTGTGAAGCATGGGGGTGGAAACATCATGCTTTGGGGCTGTTTTTCTGCAAAGGAACCAGGACAACTGATCCGTGTAAAGGAAAGAATGAATGGGGCCATGTATCGTGAGATTTTGAGTGAAAACCTCCTTCCATCAGAAAGGGCATTGTAGATGAAACGTGGCTGTATCTTTCAACACACCGCCCGGGCAACGAAGGAGTGGCTTCGTAAGAAGCATTTCACGGTCCTGGAGTGGCCTAGCCAGTCTCCAGATCTCAACCCTATAGAAAATATTTGGAGGGAGTTGATCTGCATGGAGGAATGGGATAAAATACCAGCAACAGTGTGTGAAAACCTTGTGAAGACTTCCAGAAAACGTTTGACCTCTGTCATTGCCAACAAAGGGTATATAACAAAGTATTGAGACACTTTTGTTATTGACCAAATACTTATTTTCCACCATAATCTGCAAATAAATTCATAAAAAATCCTACAATGTGATTTTCTAGATTTTTTCCCTCATTTTGTCTGTCATAGTTGAAGTGTACCTATGATGAAAATTACAGGCCTCTCTCATCTTTTTAAGTGGGAGAACTTGCACAATTGGTGGCTGACTAAATACTTTTTTGCCCCACTGTAGATATAATAACCATCATATCGAAGTAAACGTGTAGTCACATGATAATATGTTATGTTGTAGGCCTACCACCACGAGGTGGAATAACATGGAAGGTTTATAGGCAGATGAAATAAATAAAAAATTCACATGGTGCTCATGCAGGTCTCCAATAGACTAAATATTGAGGATAGACTATTATTTGAAAGCTGGTGACATGATGATTGGTTATTGCTCTTATCCATATCTCATCATTTAACCCCCTGTTCACTTTATCAACGAACTCTTGTCTAGAGAGCACGGGTGTAAACCAGATAGGGTAAGTTTGCTATTTATCTCAACAGTCTGTGACTAAACCGTTGGTGGAGTTGAAAATGCAATGGAAACCCAGTTAACCTATGTATTTTATACAGTGAGTGGGCAATTTGTTTGTGCACTACATCACACACAGCCTTTTATCCACAACAAGTCAGTTTGCTTGAAACACAACTCCGTTTGAAAAAATGGGCCTTCCTCTGACACCGCCTGGTGTAGAGGTCTCATAACATGAGAGCACTTCACTTCTTGTCCTGTGACAGAGATGGGGATCTGAGAGATATGAATGTAATGTATGAAAGGTGATGGCATGGCAGAGAGAAAGAGAGGCAGAGAGAGAGAGATTCTTAAGGTGGTCATGTTCCATGTGTATATGGAGTTATTTCAGACTGTGCATATACTGCGGAATACTTTAGCTCTAGAGTACGGGTAGCCAAACAGGCCCCAACTTATTTTCTGGTTGAGCTATTAATCCATTTAATGTTCAACCCCTCCCACCCCTACTCTTTAATGAAAAGCATGTGGGTGGAGACGCCAAACATAAGATTTTCTCTCCCTGAGCTCCCATAGTTTCACCTGAGGTGCCTCGAAGTGGAAAACACCACTAACTGTAGCAGACTGGCGAAGAAAAACAATTACACAGAGGCTTCCCCGGAGAGAGACAGAGGGTTGTTGTGAACTTAGTGCACCGGAAAATCACCTGCGCAATGTCCCAGCCTTGCCTGGAGCTCTGTTTTAACGAGCCATCTTAGGCCAGATGTAACGAAGCATGACAAAGACTCGCTGAACCGGTTTAACGTGGCGCTTAGGGATGGGCACCGGTGAGGAGACCTTGCCGCAGACCTGCCAATTTACGGGAAGCCCTGGGGGTACAGGAGGAACGGAGAGGCCGGGCGGGCAGGCGGGGGCAGGTAGGTGTTTCATACACAGGTGATGACATCAGGACCCGGGGGCGATGAGGCGAGGGTTCACCAGGTGTGGCGTGGAAACATAATTAGTCTCCAGGTCTGACAGAGGGATAAGGGGACGTGATTAGGACATGCATTAGGAGATGCAACAGGCTGGCAAGGTGCACTCAGAGGGGTAAACTGTGGCTCTGTTCAATGATCAAAAAACACTTATTAACTATAGGCTGGGAAGGGCTGCGCACACTGCAGACCACAGGAGTATACCTATTTATACAATAAACAATGTTATATGTGCTGTTGAAATGGAGAGATGAATTGAAATCTTTCTGAAGAGATTGATATAAGCCTTTATATAAATATTATAATATTATAACCTTTACTCTTTACACGTTGAACATTAATAGAACAATAGTGTGAAGATGGCAGATCACAATGACTGTGCTAGGCTGATGTACAGATGGGGCCTGTGTAACAGGTATGACAGGGTATTTCCAGGATCCAGGACAATCAACGCGGTCTGACGTAGCCTGCTGTATAAGCACACATCTCAAAGTTTAAAACAAATCTACCATTGACATCAGTACATGATTTACTCACTAATTTATCTAGTTAGGAATTGTCCCATTCTATCTTAAAAGGGCTAATCCGCAGTTAAAGCAATAACAAAGCGGGAACCCCGCCTCTGTTTTGGTAAAAAGTTGAGGGAACAGCTCACTGTCCCATTAAAGTACTTTTTGAGTTGAGGGATAGGACTGGAGAAATGTAACCACTCTCAAATTCAGAGACCGAGATATGGATGCAAGGACTGACCATCCATGATATTAACATATTAGTTCAAACTATTTTTAAGGCCATACAGTGTTTGTTTATTATTGACTTTGTTAACAAACATTGGAGTAAAACAAGCTTATATTTTGGGTTCTGATGGAGTATGACAGTTGAACTGAGTTCATGAGGCATTTATAAGTTATATTCTTCAAGAATCAATGGGTATTAGTGATGTTAGCGTCTCTCCTTTCATGAAAGTTCAACATGAATCTAGATGCATGGTCTCCGACACGATTCAGGAACGATAAGTTTTAGTTTGAAACGATTTGATGTGATTCGATTTGATTAGGGAACGAATTGACGCAATTCGGTTCGAAACGATTTCTTTGGCATGAACAGATTCATTTTCCATTTCAAAAACATTTCTGCTGCTGATGGGAGCTCAGGAGCTGGCCCTCTCTGAGTTTTGTGTGTCTGAGATGACTTCTCTAAACTGAGTGGCCCTCTGTTTGTGTGTGTTTGTGTGTGTGTGTGTGTCACACCCTGACCATAGTTTGCTTTGTATGTTTCTATGTTTTGTTTGGTCAGGGTGTGATCTGAGTGGGCATTCTATGTTGGATGTCTAGTTTGTCTGTTTCTGTGTTTGGCCTGCTATGGTTCTCAATCAGAGGCAGGTGTTAGTCGTTGTTTCTGATTGGGAACAATATTTAGGTAGCCTGTTTTCTCATTGTGGGTTGTGGGTGATTGTCTATGTTAGTTGGTTGTGTCAGCACAGTTCTTATTATAGCTTCACGGTCATTATAATTTGTTCAAGTGTTCACGATGAGAAGATACCACGCTGCATTTTGGTCCTCCGATCCTTTCAACTACTCCTCCTCAGACGAGGAGGATGACGATTGTGACAGTGTGTGTGTTCGTGCATGTCAATGGTGTGTAGGCACCTGTGCTGAGACTAGCTACCTGAGAATCTACCACCCCACTATCAGACTAGGGTGGGAGAGAAATGTATGCTCCCCCCACCCCCCCCCAACTTTATATTATCTGAAATCCCCATCACCCACTGATTAACCTATCGTAGCAGGCGTAAAGGAAAGGCCTGAAACTAGATCCTCAACATACTGGTCTTGACGAGAATGAAAAAAATAATTGTTCAACCAATCCAGTAGATGTGGAGGAGGAGTTAAGATGGAGTGTGGCCTTATTAATGTCTCGTCACAAGCTCTCTTTCCATTTCCCTTCAACACTTGACCATCCAGTTGTTGGGGACTCAGCAGAGGTTACCCACTGATTAACTGGTCATTTTTGGACATTTGAAAATGTTTACTAGCTAGTACACTGTAATTATTTATATTTAGAAATAATTAATATATAATGCCATGCTTAGAATTTTACCCCCCCGTCTCGAAAGCAAGTGGTTTAGCCCATTTGGAATTTAAGAAGCTCCACTCTGACCAATAAATACGAAATGATTGCTGTCCCTGTTACCCTGTTCATCAAAAAATGACCAAATACACTGACTGAAAAAGTAGCCAAACTATTTATTACGGTGAACCTGTAAAATCGAAATAAAATTTGCATGACAGAAAATGTGAGTTGTGTCCACTCTGGTGGGCTACATAACTCCTGTTAAACACACTTTTCTACAGCGCATTTGGTAACAATGACCCAGCAAATTACATTGGTTGTCACTCAACTAATAAAGACTATGAATTGACATCGCAAAATCCATTTTGCAGCATCTGAATTTTGAAGGCGCCAGATTTACGACAGGCCTAGTAGAAGAACAGTGATACCTGCCTTTGGCGCCAGCAGCTGTGTGTCCCGCACACCTGGTATCTGACAGTCATATGCAGTTACAAGCATAAAAGTTTGATAGGCTAATGAACTGAAGGAGAGAACGCATCATTTCAACAGAGGTATAAAACAAATAAGTTTAAAAAAAACAATAGTGAGCCATTTTTAACGTTTGGTTTTCTGACCGATTCATGCTTCATTTGGATTGGTTTGGGATCCCCCAGACCCAATGCACTCATATCTTAGCATTTGAACCAGGGACAAATGCGTATAGGTGAATCATACATCCCTAGAATATTTACAATTATTATGGACGTTTCAAATGCAGATTTCCCCTTTAATGAACAAGATTTGGCAAATAATGTTGAGAATGCTGGTGCACACATGAGAGTCCATCTAGAGAAGCTACAGCATTGGGAGAGCACAATCATTTGTTGTAATAGTCAAGTTAATGACGGTGGTAAAACATGTAGATATTTCTCACACTATCAGGAAACTATAACAACCCCTGATGAATAACATGCCCCATAATACATCTGCAGTCAACATCGTGTTGACAGAGGGGATGCTTCTGCATGTTGTCATTCACTATTTGTGATCTAGCGAGGCTGCTCTCAGTCAACACAGTCAGTGGAGGGAGACAGAGTCCATGATATGGCCCTCTGTGCCTCTCTGTCTCACTGAGATAGTTAGTAGTCAACACCTGTGACTGGGCAGAGAGACACATAGTCTGAAAGCAACACCTAACCCTTAGCCCATGCCAGAATGGACACATGAAAGGATGGGTTCGGTATAAGTAATGTCGTGGAATCTCCATCTGGCCTAATGAAGAGTATTTCCTGTTGTTTATACCCATCTATTTCCCTTTCATATGGTCCAGGGATAGTGGTAGGAGTTTTTAAAATGAAAGGATGGGTTCGGTATAAGTAATGTCGTGGAATCTCCATCTGGCCGTATTTCCTGTTGTTTATACCCATCTATTTTCCTTTCATATGGTCCAGGGATAGTGGTAGGAGTTTTAAAAATGTGTATTTAACCTTTATTTTAAAAGGGAGTCACACTGCGACCAATACAGTGATTTTGCAGGTTTTCCTACTTACAAAGCATGTCGAGGTCTGTAATTTTTATCATAGGTACACTTCAACTGTGAGAGACAGAAAATCACATTGTATGATTTTTAAGTAATTCATTAGCATTAGAGCAGTCCAAGACTGTACCATTGTCTTTCAGCATTCCAAGACTGCCCATGGTCTTAGAGCAGTCCAATACTGTCCCATTGTCTTACTGCATTCCAACACTGTCCAATTGTATTACATCAGTCCAGGACTGTACCATTGACTTACAGTAGTCCAAGACTGTCTCATTGTCTCACAGCAGTCCAAGACTGTCCCATTGTCATAGAGCAGTCCAATACTGTCCCATTTTCTTAGAGCATTTCAAGACTGTCCCATTGTCTTACATCAGTCCAAGACTGTCTCATTGTCTCACAGCAGTCAAAGACTGTACAATTGTCTGAGAGCAGTCCAAGACTGTCCCATTGTCTCAGAGCAGTCCAAGACTGTCCTATTGTCTGAGAGCAGTCCAAGACTGTCTCATTGTCTCACAGCAGTCCAATACTGTCTCATAGTCTCACAGCAGACCAAGACTGTCCCATTCTTTTAGAGAAGTCCAAGACTGTCCCATTGTCTCACAGCGGTCGAAGATGGTCCCATTATCTCTGAGCAGCCCAAGACTGTACCAATGTCTTTCAGCATTCCAAGACTGTCCATGGTCTTAGAGCAGTCCAATACTGTCCCATTGTCTTACTGCATTCCAAGAGTGTACTATTGTTTTAGAGCAGTCCATGACTGTCCAATTGCTTAGAGCAGTTCAAGACTGTCCAATTGTCTTACATCAGTCCAGGACTGTACCATTGACTTGCAGTAGTCCAAGACTGTCTCATTGTCTCACAGCAGTCCAAGACTGTCTCATTGTCTCAGAGCAGTCTAAGACTGTCCCATTGTCATAGAGCAGTCCAAGACTGACTCATTGTCTCACACCAGTCCAAAACGGTCCCATTGTCTTACATCAGTCCAAGACTGTCTCATTGTCTCACATCAGTCCAAGACTGTCCCATTGTCTTACATCAGTCCAAGACTGTCCCATTGTCATAGAGAAGTCCAATACTGTACCATTGTCTTACATCAGTCCAAGACTGTCTCATTGCCTCACAGCAGTCCAAGACTGTCCCATTGTCATTGAGCAGTCCACGACTGTTCCATTGTCTTACATCAGTTCAAGACTGCTCCATTGTCTTACATCAGTCCAAGACTGTACCATTGTCATAGAGCAGTCCAGGACTGTCCCATTTTCATAGAGCAGTCCAAGACTGTCCCATTGTCTTACATCAGTCCAAGACTGTTCCCTTGTCTTACAGCAGTCCAAGACAGTCCCATTGTCTTACATCAGTCCAAGACTGTCTCATTATCTCACAGCAGTCCAACACTGTACCATTGTCTTACATCAGTCCAACACTGTTCCATTGTCTTAGAGCAGTCCAAGACTGTCCCATTGTCTTAGAGCATTCCAACACTGTACCATTGTCTTACATCAGTCCAAGACTGTCTCATTGTCTCACAGCAGTCCAAGACTGTACCATTGTTTTACAGCAGTCCAAGACTGTACCAATAGGATATCTGCTCACTATCCCAAATTAACCATAATTGAATCAATGACATAGCTACAGTACATGCTTGTGGATAGGTATCCTACCTTTTGGTAGGTATCGCAACTCTATGTATTGCAACTCTATGTATCGCAACTCTATGTATTGCAACTCTATGTATTGCAACTCTATGTATTGCAACTCTATGTATTGAAACTCTATGTATTCAAATCAAATCAAATGTTATTAGTCACATGCGCCGAATACAACAGGTCGAGACCTTACAGTGAAATGTTTACTTACAGTGCCCTTAACCAACGAAGCAGTTTATAAAAAAGAAGAAGAACAAATATGAATAAGATTAAGAAATAAAAGTAACAAGTATTTAAAGAGCAGCAGTAAAATAACAATAGCGAGACTATATACAGGGGGTTACTGGTACAGAGTCAATGTTAGTAGACATAATTGGAACCGGTTAGTCGACGTAATTGAGGTAGTATGTACATGTAGATAGCATAGATAATAATAGATAATAAACAGAGAGTAGTAGCAGCGGTGTAAAGGGGGGGTATGCAAATAATCTGAGTAGCCATTTGATTAGATGCAACTCTATGTGAGCCTTACAATGGCTCAGTGTTAATTATCAGGGAGGCTGAAGCTCAATTTAATTTAGCAGGGAGGCTGAAAGCTCAGTGTTATTTAGCAGGGAGGCTGAAAGCTCAGTGTTATTTAGCAGGGAGGCTGAAAGCTCAGTGTTATTTTGCAGGGATGCTGAATGTTTGAAAGTTAACATTGCATTTGTGATTATAAAGTGCAGTTCCTCTGTCCGTTCTTTATTGCCCAGGTTGTGTTGACCACTTTCAACGCCACGGGAGGCCACGGGGCAGGCCATGCTTTCCTCAGCTCAGAGCCATAAGGTTAGAGCCATAAGGTTAGCACGGTGCAAGACACGTGGGAAACCAGGAAGAACCACGGGAGTCCAAGGGGCAGGCCATGCTTTCCTCAGCTCAGAGCCATAAGGTTATCATGGTGCAAGACACAAAGTCAAACCAGGAAGATCCACGGGAGTCCAGGGGGCAGGCCTCAGGCTCCATCAGCTCAACACGTGTTCCTGAGCTCAGATCTAACTCCCCCATGGATGGCCCTCAGAAGATCACTCGCCTGGAAAACGATCTGACAGGCGTCTGCACAAACACACAACACAAACAACCCAGGTTTTAATTAAATATCAGAAGATCATTAAACATCTGCAGGTCTGGGAAACATAATAACAACACATTGGACACATCGCCAATGCCTCGCTAAATCAGGCACACGGAATGAATTGTTTACATGGAGTGACTGTCAAAAGTTTGATCTTAATACCCACATCTAGATGATAATGGCCTGAATTGCAGAAGAATGAGGTGAAGTAAAGATAGATGATGGAAGTGAATACATCAAATCAAAATGACACAAAAATAAACAAATAAGCTGTCTGCCAAACATGTGCACACACAAGTACTCACGCACAGACTCACACACAGTGGCTCTGTTCAAGAGCATTAAAAACCGTGATGTATCATGGGTCAATTGTGACTGCCTGACTGTTCTACACATACTATTCAATAGTAATTATTGACGCAAGGTGATTTGTAGATCAGTCAGTCTAGACTCACCTTTAACCCTTGTGCTTTGCTGAACAATTATGTCCATTGTGATATGGGCCAGATTGACCAGCTTAAAACACAACTCAAGACAGTCAAAGAAGCAAGTAAAAACAGACCAAACTTTATTTTGTCGGTGTACTACTCCCTTCACAGAACAGCGCAAACTGTCTCCAACAAGGAATAGAAAGAGGAGTGGGAGGCCCCGGTGCACAACTGAGCAAGAGGACAAGTACATTAGAGTGTCCAGTTTGAGAACCAGACGCCTCACAAGTCCTTAACTGGCAGCTTCATTAAATAGTACCCACAAAACCCCAGGCTCAACGTCAACAGTGAAGAGGCGACTCCGGGATGCTGGACTTCTAGGCAGAGTTGCAAAGCCATATTTCAGAATGGCCAATAAAATGTAAAGATTAAGATGGGCAAAATAACACAGACACTGTCGGCAGCAGGTATGCGGAAGGTAGCCTAGTGGTTAGAGCGTTGGACTAATAACTGGAAGGTTGCTATAATAGAATCCCAGAGCTGACAAGGTAAAAATATATCATTCTGCTCCTGAACAAGGCAATTAACCCACTGTTCCTAGGCTGTCATTGAAAATGAGAATTTGTTCTGTAACTGACTTGCCTAGTTAAATAAAGGTAAAATAAAAATAAAAAACTGGATGGAGGAAGATTGGAAAAAAGTGTTATGGACAGACAAATCTAATTTTGAGGTGTTCGGATCACAAAGAAGAACTTTCGTGAGACGCAGAAAAAATGAAAAGATGCTGGAGGGGGGGGGGGGGTGCTTAATTGGAGCCAATTTCCTCCATCGACAGGACAATGACCCAAAGCACAGCTCCAAACTATGCATTAACTATTTAGGGAAGAAGCAGTCAGCTGGTATTCTGTCTATAATAAAGTGGCCAGCACAGTCATCGGATCTCAACCCTATTGAGCTGTTGTAGGACCAGCTTGACCCTATGATACGTAACAAGTGCTCATCAAGCCAATCAAACTTGTGGGAGGTGCTTCAGGAAGCATGGGGTGAAATCTCTTCAGATTACCTCAATGAATTGACAACTAGAACACCAAAGGTCTGCAAGGCTGTAATTGCTGCAAATGGAGGATTCTTTGACAAAAGCAAAGTTTGAAGGACACAATTATTATTTTAATTAAAAATCATTGTTTATAACCTTGTCAACATTTTGACTGTATTTCCTATTCATTTTGCAACTCATTTCACGTATGTTTTCATGGAAAACAAGGACATTTCTAAGTGACCCCACACAATATGTCATGGCTTTAGAAGCTTCTGAGAGGCTAATTGACATCATTTGAATCAATTGGAGGTGTACCTGTCAAGGCCTCAAAGCCTACCTTCAAACTCAGTGCCGCCTTGCTTGGCATCATGGGAAAATCTAAAGAAATCAGCCAAGACCTCAGGCTACAAATAATTGTAGACCTCCACAAGTCTGGTTCATCCTTGGGAGCAATTTCCAAACATCTGAATGTACCACGTTCGTCTGTACAAACAGTAGTACGCAAGTATAAACACCATAGGACCACGCAGCTGTCATACCGCTGCGATCATAGATCACACTTTTTTGAGAATTGTTCTCTGGTTTGATGAAACAAAAATAGAACTGTTTTTACCATAATGACCATCGTTATGTTTGGAGGAAAAAGGGGGAGGCTTGCAAGCCGAAGAATACCATCCCAACCGCGAAGCACGGGAGTGGCAGCATCATGTTGTGGGAGTGATGTTTTGCAGGAGGGACTAATTACTCAGTTATGTATAGAGCCATGTCATCATGGAATGATCTGCCACCAGAGGTCACTCAATTATGGATAGAGCTCCACTATACAGCTGAAGTCATGGACCTCTACCTCTCAGCTGAAGTCATGGAGCTCTGCCTCTCAGCTGAAGTCATGGAGCTCTACCACTGGGAGACAGGACATTCCCCTTCATGATGCTATTGACCTACAGGATAGTGTATTTGAATAGAATAAATTTCACCCCCCCAACCTTAGAAAGTGGATGATCACTGATGATGTCCCTACTGCACTAAAGTGTCACCCTGTTATCCTGTCTTTAAAGCAGCGCAGTGGAATTTCATCCTGCTATCCTCTCTTTAAAGCAGCGCAGTGAAATGTCATAATTTTATCCTGTCTTTAAAGCAGCGCAGTGAAATGTCATCCTGCTATCCTGTCTTTAAATCAGCGCAGTGAAATGTCATCCTGCTATCCTGTCTTTATAGCAGCGCAGTGAAATGTCATCCTGCTATCCTGTCTTTAAAGCAGCGCAGTGGAATGTCTTCCTGCTATCCTGTGTTTAAAGCAGCACAGTGATGATACGTTATTTCAATAGAGGCAATAATATCCACAGTGGCCTGTAGAGACCGTCCCATTACACCTGTCTCTGATTGGATAACTCTAGTCCACCATGCCCTGCAGCTGTCTTTGTGAGTATAAAACTGTAGGAGTGTAGGAGTCTGCTCAGGTCTCAGGTCAGGGAGTGAAACCCCTTCAGAGTGTGATGCAGCTGCTGTGGGTGGTAGTGGTGGGGTTGTTTGGAGTCTTTGGGGCAGAGGGAACGGAGGCTGTCTGTCGGATGCTGGGGAGCCCAGAGTTCCCTCTGCTGTCCAAGGAAGGAGACGTGACTATAGGAGGAGCCTTCTCCATCCACAGCAAAACCACACAGCCCCCGCTCTCCTTCACAGAAACACCACCCCCTCTCACCTGCTCCAGGTAAGCTCCTTCACCGACACCACCTCTCAAATTCCCCCAGTAAGCTCCTCCTTGGTTACAGTTTATTGAATATTTGGCTATTTTATTATTATAAGTAAAAAAAAAAAATCTAATTAAACACAACTTTTGTGGTTGTGTATGCTCATGATTTGTAAAACTTATATAAACTTATATCTTTCTTTACCTTTCCTCTAGTGTAAACCTCAGAGAGTTCCGATTTGCTCAGACCATGATCTTCGCCATCGAGGAGATCAACAACAGTGACACTCTGCTTCCGAATGTCTCTATTGGATATCATATTTATGACAACTGCGGCTCGACTCTGTACTCTATGCGTGCGGCCATGGCCCTGATGAACGGTCAGGAGAGGACGGTGGGAAAGGCCTGCTTTGGCCAAACAGCAGTTCACGCCATCATCGGAGAGTCAGAGTCCTCTTCCACTATAGTGATGTCACGCACCACCGGTCCGTTCCAAATACCTGTGGTAAGAGGCCCTACAGGACAAGCAGTTATACGAGATTTTAAGTCAATCTTGTTTTAGTGTATTCAGTTCCGTCTCTCTCTCTCTCTCTCTCTCTCTCTCTCTCTCTCTCTCTCTCTCTCTCTCTCTCTCTCTCTCTCTCTCTCTCTCTCTCTCTCTCTCTCTCTCTCTCTCTCTCTCTCTCTCCCTCTCTCTCTCTCTCTCTCTCTGTCTCTCTCTCTCTCTCTCCCTCTCTCTCTCTCTCTCTCTCTCCCTTTCTCGCTCTCTCTCCTTTTCTCTCTCTTTCTCCATGTCTCTCTCGTCCCCTCTCTCTCTCTCCCTTTCTCTCTCTCTCCCTTTCTCGTCCTCTCTCTCTCCCAATCCCTGTCTCTCTCCCTTTCTCTCTCTCTCTCTCTCTCTCTCTCTCTCTCTCTCTCTCTCTCTCTCTCTCTCTCTCTCTCCCAATCCCTGTCTCTCTCTTTTCTCTCTCTCTCTCTCTCTCCATGTCTCTCTCGTCCTCTCTCTCTTCTGTAGATCAGCCACTCTGCCACATGTGAGTGCCTTAGCAGCAGGAAGGAGTACCCTTCTTTCTTCCGAACCATCGCCAGTGACCTCTATCAGAGCAGAGCGCTGGCCCAGCTGGTCAAGTACTTCGGCTGGAGCTGGGTGGGAGCGGTCAACAGTGATAGTGACTATGGCAACAACGGCATGGCTATCTTCCTGGCTTCAGCCCAGGAGGAGGGTGTCTGTGTGGAATACTCAGAGAAGTTCAGCCGGACGGAGCCAGAGAAGCTGTTAAAGGTTGTTAATGTGATCCGAGGTGGGACGGCCAGGGTGATCGTAGGCTTTCTGGCCCATGTGGAGATGAACAACCTGCTGGAGGAGCTCAGTCTGCAGAACATCACCGGCCTACAGTTTATTGGTGTGGAGGCCTGGATCACTGCAGACAGCCTGGTCACCCCTACTAGCTACAGTGTGCTGGGGGGTTCACTGGGGTTCGCTGTCCAGAAGGCCAACATCAGCGGCTTCTCTGACTTTGTGATTAAGCAGTTCTGGGACACGGCATTTCAATGCACAGAGACAAGCCACCAGGAGAATGTGAGTAGTCCTTGTAGTGAGAATCAGGATCTGATAGAGCTGAGAGAGTATAATGCAGATGTGGATGAGCTCAGATACTCTAGTAATATCTATAAAGCCATATATGCAGTGGCCCACTCGCTGCACAGCTTGCTAAAGTGCCAAGACGGACTCGGATGTGATCAAAATGTGAGAACTGAACCTTGGCAGGTAACAGCAACTAAAAACATCAATTCTCTATTCCTCACTGACAGTATATCTCAAAATAAAATAAAAAACTGATACTTGTTCCTTTCTTCCCTTTCTTCCCCAGGTAGTGGAGTCTTTGAAGCAGGTGAATTTCACCATAAAGACAGGGGACCAGGTGTGGTTTGACAGTACAGGTGCTGCAGCAGCCAGGTACGAGGTGGTGAACTGGCAGCGTGGGCCAGACGGAGGGGTCCAGTTTAAACCAGTGGGCTACTATGATGCCTCCCTACCCCCGGGACAACAGTTCGTCCTCAGGACAGAGGACATCATGTGGCCTGGGGAGCTGCAACAGGTACAGTAAATAGGTGCCAACAGATTGAAAACGAACTGTTTACAAACACAACGTTTCTGAATAACAGAAGCTGTTAGAGCGTTGGGCCAGTAACCGAAAGGTTGCTGGTTCAAAAACCCAAGCGTACAAGGTTAAAATATCTGTCGATGTGCCCATGAGCAAGGCATTTAACCCTATTTTGCTCCAGGGGCTCTGTATTACTATGACTGACCCTGTTAAACAACACATTTCACTCCACCTACCCGGTGTATGTGACAATAAAACATCCTTTCCTTCCTTATTGTGTGACTCATTATTACAATTGAAAACATTTATGTGACACACCCTGCTGGAGTAAAATGTGTAACATTTACAGTTAAACCGTGTCTGCTCTCTGTCCCCTAAAGATGCCTGTGTCAGTGTGCAGTGAGAGCTGTCCCCCAGGCACTCGTAAGGCTGTACAGAAAGGAAAGCCCGTATGCTGTTATGACTGTGTCCCATGTTCAGAGGGAGAGATCAGCAACGCTACAGGTACCACAAGCCCAACAATCATTTTGCACAGAACTTACACAAGTTGCGCGATGTGTGTCCTAATCCAGTTTTTCAGAGTTCAGTCCTTGGTCAATGTAATGTCTAGATTATGACATCATGTGTTCCACTTTACTACTAATCATACTAATCATGATTTCCTTTCAGATTCTAATGGCTGCATAGACTGCCCTGATGAGTACTGGTCCAATCTTGGCAGAGACAAATGTATATTTAAGGCTATTGAGTTCCTGACCTTTACTGAGGTCATGGGGATTGTACTTATGCTTTTCTCCTTGTTTGGAGTGTTTCTAACTGTGCTTGTGGCTATTCTCTACTTGATAAAGAAAGACACTCCCATTGTCAGGGCCAACAACTCTGAGCTGAGCTTCCTGCTGCTCTTCTCCTTGACTCTGTGTTTTCTGTGTTCTCTTACTTTCATTGGCCGGCCCTCTGAGTGGTCCTGTATGCTGCGTCACACAGCGTTTGGAATCACCTTCGTCCTTTGCATCTCTTGTGTTCTGGGGAAAACAATAGTGGTGTTGATGGCCTTCAGGGCTACACTTCCAGCCAGTAATGCCATGAAATGGTTTGGTCCTCCACAGCAGAGACTCAGTGTTCTGGCTTTCACTCTCATACAGGTCCTGATCTGTGCTCTTTGGTTAACAGTCGCCCCTCCTTTCCCCTACAAGAATATGAAAACCTACAAGGAAAAGATCATTCTAGAGTGTAATGTGGGATCAGCTATTGGTTTCTGGGTTGTGTTGGGCTATATAGGACTCCTGTCTCTCTTGTGCTTTGTGCTGGCTTTTCTGGCTCGGCAGCTGCCTGATAACTTCAATGAGGCCAAATTCATCACCTTCAGCATGCTCATATTCTGTGCAGTCTGGATCACCTTTATCCCAGCTTATGTCAGCTCTCCTGGGAAGTTCACTGTAGCTGTGGAGATCTTTGCTATTCTGGCCTCTAGTTATGGAATGCTCTTCTGTATATTTGCACCTAAATGTTATATAATCCTGTTTAAACCTGAGCTAAATACCAAGAAACATATGATGGGGAAAATGAAATGAAATGAAAACTTACACTAAAATCTTTCCATGTGCTGCTCTGCTGGAACACATAAAACATGTAATTGGAAATGTGTTCACTGCTAGTGAAAGACACACAAGCAAATGACATGTCCTTATTCTGGCAAATACTCTATGGATCTTTCCACGAAATGAGTCCATTTTGGCTAGTGTAACATGGTGGGAAAAAAGAAGGTTGATTTCACCTGATTTTAATATTCTGTCATGAAGAGGACATGTTCAACTGAATAAAAAACATGTTTTCCCATCTCAAGAGGTTTAAATATATATATTTTGTCAGTGCCTTTGAAAGTTACAGTCCTTAATTGAAACGATACTAAAGCCAACACCCTACATCAGTTTTGGTAAAAAACTGTTTAAAAAACATATTCAGGATCGGTGTCCTTTCCACGGGACGGTTGAGCTAACGTGCGCTAATGTGATTAGCGTGATGTTTTAAGTAACTAGAATATTTCCCAGGACATAGACATATCTGATATGGGCAGAAAGCTTATATTCTTGTTCATCTAACCGCACTGTCCAATTTACAGTAGCTATTACTATGAAAGAATAACATGCTGTTGTTTGAGGAGAGTGCACACTTTTTAACATAGACAGTTATTAATAAACAAATTAGGCATATTTGGGCAGTCTTGATACAAAGTCTTGAACAGAAATGCAATAGTTCATTTGATCAGTCTAAAACTTTGCACATACACTGCACAAAATGTATATTGCACCTGGGATGGAATAATACATTATGGCCTTTCTCTTGCATTTATTTCTATGTATTATCTTTTACCAGATCTATCGTGTTATATTATTCTATATTCCTTTCACATTTGCACAAACTTCAAAGTGTTCCCTTTCAAATGGTACCAATACCATATCCTTGCTTCAGGTCCTGAGCTACAGGCAGTTAAATTTGAGTATGTCATTTCAGGCGAAAAAGGAAAAAAAAGGGGACAATGCTTAAAAGAGTTCTTTAAGCATTTCTAGCCTGTCTATTTACAGGTAACAGGGTTGACTTGTTATGTTCGACCCGCCTCAGCTTTCCACCACAAAACAAGAAAATGGCCAAGAGTCGACCCGCCTCAGCTTTCCACCACAAAACAAGAAAATGGCCAAGAGTTGACCCGCCTCTGCTTTCCACCACAAAACAGGAAAATGGCCAAGAGTCGACCCAGCTGCTTTTACACTGTGATTTGACTAACAGATGTTCCACAAAAGTTTCAAAAAGGAATAGTTTCACCGTATATATTTTTTTATCAGTAACCCGTTTACTGACATGTCCGAGCTGAGCTTCTCTAATAATGTGTATAAAGCAGTGTATGATGTAGGCCACTCCATACACGACCTGTTGACCAGCAGGCACAGTAAAGGCCAAGGTGTGAATAGGAACTGTGCACAAAGAGATAGCATCGAGCCAGGACAGGAGAGACAGCATAAAGCCAGGACAGGAGAGACAGCACAAAGCCAGGACAGGAGAGACAGCATCGAGCCAGGACAGGAGAGACAGCATCGAGTCAGGACAGGAGAGACAGCATCGAGCCAGGACAGGAGAGACAGCACAAAGCCAGGACAGGAGAGACAGCATCGAGTCAGGACAGGAGAGACAGCATCGAGCCAGGAGATGAGAGACAGCACAAAGCCAGGACAGGAGAGACAGCATCGAGCCAGGATAGGAGAGACAGCATCGAGCCAGGATAGGAGAGACAGCATCTAGCCAGGACAAGAGAGACAGCTTTGAGCCAGGACAGGAGAGACAGCATTGAGCCAGGATAGGAGAGACAGCATCGCGCCAGGACAGGAGAGAGAGCATCGAGCCAGGACAGGAGAGACAGCATCGAGCCAGGACAGAAGAGACAGCATTGAGACAGGACAGGTGAGACAGCATCGAGCCAGAATAGGAGAGACAGCATCTAGCCAGGACAGCAGAGACAGCATTGAGCCAGGACAGGAGAGACAGCATCGAGCCAGGATAGGAGAGACAGCATCGAGCCAGGACAGGAGAGAGAGCATCGAGCCAGGACAGGAGAAACAGCATCGAGCCAGGACAGGAGAGACAGAATTGAGACAGGACAGGTGAGACAGCATCGAGCCAGGACAGGAGAGACAGCATCGAGCCAGGATAGGAGAGACAGCATCGAGCCAGGACAGCAGAGACAGCATCGAGCCAGGACAGGAGAGACAGCATCGAGCCAGGATAGGAGAGACAGCATCGAGCCAGGACAGGTGAGACTGCATCGAGCCAGGACAGGAGAGACATCATCGAGCCAGGACAGGAGAGACAGCATTTAGCCAGGACAGGAGAGACATCAACGAGACAGGACAGGTGAGACAGCATCGAGCCAGGACAGGAGAGACAGCATGGAGACAGGACAGGGGAGACAGCATCGAGCCAGGATAAGAGAGACAGCATCGAGTCAGGACAGGTGAGACAGCATCGAGCCAGCACAGGAGAGACAGCTCTGAACCAGGACAGGTGAGACAGCATCGAGCCAGCACAGGTGAGACAGCATCAAGCTAGCATAGGTGAGCGGCTACCTTTATGGCCCACAGATAGTTCATTTTGTTCAACTGATTTGATAATTGACTGACTGGTTTAATGAAAATGACAAATATTTACAATCACAACATGATTTTACTTCTAAAGTGCATTAATTATTACACTCTTAAAAAAAGGTGCTATCTAGAACCTAAAGGGGTTCTTCAGCTGTCCCCTTAGGAGAACCCTTTGAAGAACCCTTTTTGGTTCCAGGTAGAATCTTTTTGGATTCAGTGTAAAACCCTTTCCACAGAGGGTTCTACATGGGAACCAAACATGGTTTTATTAGGAACCAAAAGGTCTTATCCTACTGGGACAGTGTACATCAGTACATGGTGATTATTTTAACTCATGCAGGTGTTGAGATACCTGCGAGACGTAAACTTCACCATGAAGTCTGGGGAGAGTTTTAAAAAAAAATGGAGGTGTGGAACTGGCAGAGAGACCAGGCAGCAGGGACAGTGTTTGTCACTGTGAGGAATTACGATGCCTCTCTCGCTAATGGAGAGCAGTTTGCCATGAATGGGATAAAGATAGAATGGGGGCTGGCAATCCCTTAAAGGTACACAGTTACACAGAAAACACATGGTAGCAGTTTCAGGTACTTTCATAAAACATAAATAATCAGATTAAAGGTATTTACACTTTTCGGAGATGACACATACAACGTGTAGGCGGGAATGAATTGACCAAGGGGGATTAATAAGGATTAAAGCGAGACAGACAGGTTAGAGGGAGTGAGCAGGTGTTGTGCTTCAGAGGCCTCGGTCTGTGTGTAGTGACAGCTCCTTCCCAGGGTTCCTCCAGGCAGCAACAATACCAGTCTGTTGTTTGTCCTGTATCCCCTCTGTGCTGCTGGGGAGATCAGCAACCTAACAGGTGAGAAAACTGATACCACAGCCGACCCTTAGCCTTTTGGAGGCCTTAAGTTAAATGTATTTATTTTTGGTCCGGGGGACCCATAGTGGCCCCTTATGTCTCTTAGTGGATAGGGCTGGGCTCTGAATGATACAAACCAAATCCACTGACCGAAAAGATAGATTAACTGTGGAGTATGTGTTAACTTTTAGAATATGTGACTCACTACCTGGATTCGGTCTTATGTAGCAATTGGATTTTTTTTTACATTGGATGAATGTAGAGACTCAGAGCTACAAAATGATATATTATACACTGCATTTCAGGAAACAATGAGAAAGTAATTTCAAATCAAATCAAATGTATTTATAACATCAGCTGATATATCAAAGTGCTGTACAGAAACTCAGCCTAAACCCCTAAAACAGCAAGCAATGCAGGTGTAGAAGCACGGTGGCTAGGATAAACTCCCTAGAAAGGCCAAAACCTAGGAATAAACCTAGAGAGGAACCAGGCTATGAGGGGTGGCCAGTCCTCTTCGGGCTGTGCCAGGTGGAGATAACAGAACATGGCCAAGATATTCAAATGTTCATAAATGACCAGCATGGTCAAATAATTGTAATCAGGGTTCCATAGCCGCAGGCAGAACAGTTGAAACTGGAGCAACTGCACGGCCAGGTGGACTGGGGACAACAAGGAGTCATCATGCCAGGTAGTCCTGAGGCATGGTCCTAGGGCTCAGGTCCTCCGAGAGAGAGAAATAAAGAAAGAGAGAAAGAGAGAATTAGAGAGAGCATACTTAAAATTCACACAGGACAAATGATAAGACAGGAGAAATACTCCAGATA